>NC_141025.1:1365000-1420000 GCF_052040795.2 Danio rerio | reverse complement strand
CGGGATCTTTCTTGGTTTCTTGTGCTCCTGCAGTTGAAAATAGCCTCTGAGTTGCAAAATGCAGTTAAATAATCAGATAAGGTTCATGATTTTTCTTTAACACATTCACATTAATGAGTTAACAGTGTTTTGGGAGTTAACAATGTAAAAATAAGTTGCTTTAATTTATTAATAAGCATAGTTTAATATAAGGCTATTCATAAGCTATATTTGTAGATACAGCTGATTTATTTCTTTAATGTTTAAGATTTATTTAAAGTGTTGACACCTCACAGCAAGAAGGTCGCTGGTTCGAACCTCGTCTCAGTTGGTGTTTCTGTGTGGAGTTTGCATGTTCTCCCTGCCTTCGCGTGGGTTTCCTCCGGGTGCTCCGGTTTCCCCCACAGTCCAAAGACATGTGGTACAGGTGAATTGGGTAAGCTAAATTGTCCGTAGTGTTTGAGTGTGTGAGTGGATGTTTCCCATAGGTTGTGGCTGGAAGGGCATCCGCTGCATAAAAGCTTGCTGGATAAGTTGGCGGTTCATTCCGCTGTGGCCACACCGGATTAATAAAGGGACTAAGCCGACAAGAAAATAAATGAACGAAAGATTTATTTAGGCTACTACAGAAAAACATACTGTTTCTCTGTTTTGTAACCGAATGTTTGTTTATTAAACTAACATTATACTAATTTAGAGAGACATTGGGCCCTATCATACATCCGGTGCAAGGCGTGACGCAATAGTTGCAAGTTTCAGCTTATCGCAAGAGTCGTTTTGATGTTTTGCAGCACACTGTTTAAATATCACATGCATTTGCGCTGATATGTGCGCCCATAGGTGTTCTGCTCTAAAAAAGTAGGTGTGTAAAGACACATTGTTGACGCATTGCTATTTTTAAGATTTAAAATAGTCTGCTCAATGGACCAGCTAAGAGATGGTCTAAAGTCCAGCGCAAAGCCCGTTAGTTGTGCGCCTCGCTTCAACATTTCTTAATACACACAGGGTGTACAGCAACACACAAATATCTTTACAAATGGAAAAGAATTAAAGGAATAAAATATTACAAAAATTATTATTTTCTACATAAATATAAACACCACTGCCTCCATACTTTCATCTCAGGGGGCTTTTTCAGTTTATTCATGACAATTTGCTTTTGTTTAATGTTGTTATATGTAGTATTATTTATTATATGCTGATTTTTATATTTGTTTTATTAAAAACAAGTTTAGATTTGTCCACCTGTCAGGTTTTGGACCACATGGAGCACAGCATGTGTGTTTGGATATAACTCAGGTTTTTGAGCACACTTCATTATTATTGTTCATTTATTCATTTGCTGGAAATTAGAACTGAATTTAGAAACAGTTTTGAAGCAAATCATTGTTCTTAACAAACTAAATTAATTATTTGTAGGCTAATGGATGTCTGTGTGTACAACACGTTTCCTTATCCACGGTAGAGAGTGAAAGTTGATAATGAGGAGGCTCATCTCATTCTGGCGCCGCAGATGATCTGTTTAACTGTTTTCTCGCTAGTGAAATTTCTACTGCATATGCGACCAAAACGGTCACAATTTCAAGCCCTGCATAAAAGGTAACTGTAATCTGATTAGAAGTAGTTTACTCCAATTACAAGTACCAGATTTTTGTAATCTGATTACGTAATCCAGATTACATGTAATCCAATACTACCCAGCTCTGCACAGCACGTACAGGCACGACTGAAAGGGAATTACTGGGTTGTACAGAGTGTGTGTGGTGATGTTAATGGAGTGTGGAGTGTGTTGTCTCTGAACGGCTGCTTGTTGCATGACTTCAGTGGAAAATCTCCAGAGTGTCGGAGCTTTAAGGAGGCGCCGGATGGATCAATAATACTCGCAGAGCTGTTACTGTACGCCTCAGACTGTGTCTCTTCTGCTTTCAACACTAATGAGAGTCACAATCCTGAAGAGTTTTAAGAGAGCTTAATATATAATATATGCCTGTTGTATCGATTACATTTTTGCTATAACAGTATATGCAATATTCGGTGATGCATTAAGTTTATTTTGTTTGTCCTGCATCCGTGGGTTGCATGCATGCATTGTTTATTCAAATCCGACCAATCAGATGGGAATGTGATATCTTTAGCCCCGCCTTCTTAGTAGATGCTATTGGACAGAGCGCCTCAACGGTGAACATAGAAGCGAAACAATCCACCTGAAAAATAGTGTAGTAATTTATAGTTAATACTTAATACTTCAGTGTCTTAGAAGCGTTCCATAGTAAACTTCTTAATCTGTGTATTTGTTCAAAATTGTATTGAATTGCATGTAGTATATCAGTGCAAATAAGCACTTTCATACATTTTATAATAATTTTGCCATTGCACATTGAATTCCATGTAGTCTATCTGCTCAGATGTGCACTTTGATTAATTTAAATAATCAATTTGCCAATATGTATTAAATTGCATGTACTATCTGCTCAAATGAGCACTTTTATTACATTGAATAGTCATTTTATCTTTACATATGTTGCATTAGTGCAATAAGCACTGAACTGAATTGCGTATACTACATCTAACTGTATATTCATGTATTATTTCTGCTCAAAAAAGCACTTTGATTATTTTTTCCTAATCATTTTACCATTACATATTAAATTGCATGCAGTATATTAATGCAAATAAGCACTTATTACATTTAATAATCCTTTTTAGATTTACATATTGAATTGCATGTAGTATATCTGCTCATACATGCACTTTTATTAATTTTAATAATCAATTTGCCAATATTTATTAAATTACATGTACTATATCTTCTCTAATAAGCACTTTTATTACAATAAATATTTATTTTACCTTTACATATTAAATTGCCTGTAGTATAAAAAAGCTTTTATTATAAAAAGCTCTTTTATTATTTTTTATAGTCATTTTACCTTTACATATTAAATTGCATGTAGTATATCTAACTATATGTCCTGTTGTTAAATTGCATGTACTATATCTTCTCTAATAAGCACTTTTATTACAATAAATATTCATTTTACCTTTACATATTAAATTGCATGTAGTATATCTAACTATATGTCCTGTTGTTAAATTGCATGTACTATATCTTCTCTAATAAGCACTTTTATTACAATAAATATTCATTTTACCTTCACATATTAAATTGCATGTAGTATACTAGTACAAATAAGCACTGAATTGAATTGCGTATATTAAATCTCACCATATATTCATGCACTGTGCTCAGAAAAGCTATTTTATTATTTTTTATAGTCATTTTACCTATTGAATTTCATGTAGTATATCTGCTGAAATATGCACTTATTTAATCAAATAATCAATTTACTATTACTTATAAAGTTCAATGCAGCCTATTAGTCAAGCACTGAATTGAATTGCGTGTACTGTATCTGCTCAAAGGGACTTATTTTTCTTTTCATTTTACTATTACATATTGCATGTAGTATATCAGTGCAGGTAAGCACTTTTATTACACTTAATAATTATTTTAATATTGGATATTGAATTGCATGTACTATATCTGCTCAAATATGCAGTTTTATTAATTCAATTAATCAATTTACCATTATACATGAAATTGCATGTACTATCTTCTCAAATAAGCGCTTTATTTACATTTAATAATCAATTTACCATTACGTATTAAATTGCATATAGTATTTCAGTGCAAATAAGCACTGAATTGAATTGCATATAGGATATCTGACTATACATGTCCAGATGTTGAATTGCATGATTTATCTGCTTAAAAAAAAAGCACTTTTATTATTTTTTTGTAGTCATTTTACCATTACGTAATAAATTGCTTGTAGTATATCTTCTCAAACATGCACTTTTATTGCTTTAAATAATCAATGTACCATTACATATTAAATTGCATGTAGTATATGGGTCAAAATAAGCACTGAATTGAATTGCATGTACTAAATCTGCTCAAAAAAGCACTTTTTGTAGTCATTAAACATGACAAATTTAATTGTGTGTAGTATTTCAGTGCAAATGAGTTTTCTCTTAATTTTATAAGCTGTAGTAAGTATTAAAAGTATCTTGCAAACTTTAGACTCCATGGCCTCCATTTCATAGCTTGTTTTTCGTTGTTTGAGAAGCACATGGCCTTGTACACACACACACACACACACACACACACACACACACACACAGTGGACAGCTGTGACCAGTTGTAGGTTTCTCTACAGTTTTAAGCTGCTGGACGCTCTGTATGCATATTGAGTTTATCAACTGCTGAGGAAAAGCATAGAGCTGGGCTCAAATCCAGCATAACAGGCCCGTTTTACAGCCTGTGTGTAAAACACTGTCTACTCCCTATCGTTTTGACAGTTTGCATGGATCTGGGGTTAAAGAAATGCTTGTTCGTGTTCATGCGCGAATGATGAAATTGCATGCTTTTAAATCAGCATGTTTGGTTGTCCGCCGTACAGATGAGGTTACACTGGAAAGACTATCAGTTAATGAGCAGTTGATTCACAAGTGTTTATTTGTGATGGTGAATTGCATTATGGGATGTTGATCTGCTCTGTCCACTTCTGATGTTGAACATTTAAATCTGCAGTTTAATAAAGGGACTTTTGTTGACATTTTAGTCATTTAAAGTAATATTATAATGTAGAAGAGATATGAACGCTTAAGCTTTCCTGTAAAATATGGTGGGTTATTGGGGATGTTGTGGGTTTCTTAGGTTATTAAAAGTGTTTTCTGTCTCTTGTTTAGCCTGATTCAGTGTAAGCTGCACAATTAATCATTAAAAGATCGGGATCTCAACACCCACGCAACATCAATTATAAATGATGCTGATTTGCAAATGTTTATCGATCCTAAGAGATTAAATCATTTAATGACACTCTGAAATAAAAGTTGTAGGCAGCGATTACAATAACAACCCGCCATCAGAAACACACCACTGAATAATTCTTCAGAAATGATCATCTAGCGATGAAACATGAAGATTTATGAGTGAATAACTGCATCATTTATTGAAGATGAGACTAAATAAACATGATAATGTTAATTTCTACATTCAGTGTTATCAGCTACTGTAGGAATTCTTCTCAGCACTGAATATTTCCGTTTATTGTTATTCAGCTGATTATTTCTTCATGCAGTGCTGTTTCTGTCATAAATGCAAAGCAAATGACATTAGTCTCCTCCCCTTTTTGGCTGATGTGAAAAATGGTTTGATCCATGACTCGATGAAACCCGAACTGTGAGATTCGCGATCCGTTTCACCACTAGTCAACAGTCATCATTAAATCCCTGAGCATGTAAAAGTGAGCAGTCTTGTTTTCTGCGCTGCTAGGTGTTAGCATGAACACACGCCGGCCTGCTTGTTGCATCATGGGTAATTAATGGACTCCATTGACCTACATTGAGTTCAGTGTAAACAATCATTTGTGTGTGCGCGCATGTGTGTGTGTGTGTGTGGGCAACAAGTGTCCAGTTGTTGGTCTGCATTGCTGTTTACCTACTCGAGCGCTCGGCTGCAGTTTTTCCCTCGGGTCGCTCATTTATTCCACTCTCACATAGCTGACATTCCTTCCCAGCATTCCCCAGAAAGAGGCTTTAGCTGGAGGGAAGAGAGAGAGAGAGAGTGTGTGTGTCTTGTTCACTTCATACACTCAAAATGGCCTCTTGCTTTGAGTTTAGCAGTGTTGATTATATTGTGTGCACTAATGAAATGCAGTCGGACACGTTTGAAGGGCACCTCTTATGCAGAAATGTCTTTTGTAAGGGGTTTAAACACCGTAATGTGTGTCAGCAGTGTGTGAATATCTCCAGTAGACTCTGATGATGAAGCATGAATTATTGAGTTTGTTCTAATCAGACTTGATGAGTGAAACACTTTGATTGACATTCTCTCTTTGTACGTGTCTTCAGAGGGGGAAAGCCCCGCCCACTAGTGCCCATCTCTCCATCATTAGCATAAACAGCAGCCCTGAGTGAGAAGCAGTTGTCCATTAGAGTGCATTACAATGCTGATATGGCATTAAACATGAATAACTGCCATGAAAATAACCTAAGATGCTGATTTGGCATTTAAATAAATTAATTCATTCATTATTAATCAATAAAATTACGATGCAAATAGCAGAAGCCGGCATGGCATTAGGAAAATTTCTCAAATAAATAAATTAATTAAATTAAATTAAAATTGCCACGAAAATAGCCTAAGATTCTTATGTGGCATTAAAATAAATGAGTAAATAAAATAAAATACAATTGCCATTAAAAATAGTCTAAGATGCTGACATGGTATTTAAAAATAAAAATTAATTAAATAAATAAATAAATAATTTTTTTCCATGAAAATAGCTAAGATGCTGTCATGCCATCAAAATAATATATAAATAAAAATAAACTTGCCGTAAAAATAGCCGAGATGCTGATGTGGCATAAAGAAACTAATTTGCCAAACAAATAACCTGAGCTGCTCACATGGCATTTTAAACAAAAAATGTATTAAGTAAATAAATAAAATAAAATTGCCATGAAAATAGCCTAAGATTCGTATGCGGCATTAAAATGAATAAGTAAATAATATAAAATACTATTGCCATTAAAAAATAGTCTGCTGACATGGCATTTAAAAATAAAAATTAATTAATAAATTTAAAAAAATTATTATTTTTTTCCATGAAAATACGCTAAGATCCTGTCATGGCATCAAAATAATTAAAAAATAAAAACAAACTTGCCATAAAAATAGCCGAGATGCTGGCATGGCATTTAAAAAAAAAGTTTTAATTAATTAAATAAAATAAAATTGCCATGAAAATAGTCCAAGATGCTGATATGCTGGCATTTAAAAATAAAAATGTATTAATTAATTTGTTAAAATTGCTATTAAAGTAGCCTGAGCTGCTGACGTGGCATAAATAAATAAAATGAAAATAATCAAATAATTTAAATAAAATTGCCATAAAAATAACCTGTTATATTGAAATGGCATTTAAAAACAAGAATTAAATAAATAAATGAATGAATAAAATAAAATTCCTATGTAAATAGCCTAAGATTCTGACATGGAATCAAAATAAATAAATAAATAAACTTGCCATGAAAATGGCCTAAGATGCTGATGTGGCATAAATAAACAAATTTGCTATAAAAATAACCTGAGCTGCTCGCATGGCATTTTAAACAAAAATGTATTAAATAATTAAATAAAAAAAATGAATTGCCATGAAAATAGCCTAAAATTCTTGTGCCATTAAAATAAGTAAATAAAATAAAATACAATACAATTGCCATTAAAAATAGTCTAACATGCTGACATGGTATTTAAAAATGAAAATTAATTAAATAAATACTTTTTTTTTTTTTTGGCATCACAATAATAAATAAATAAACAAACTAGGCATAAAATAGCTGAGATGCTGGCATGGCATTAATTATTTTTTTTTTAATTAATTGAATAAAATAAAATTTCCATGAAAAGAGCCTTAGATGCTGATGTGGCAATAAAATAAATAAGTAAATAAAACAAAATTTCCATAAAAGTAGCCTCAGATGCTGACATGGTATTTAAATAATAATAATTATTATTATTTAAATAAAATTAATAAAAAAACTCTTTCCATAAAAATAGCCTGAGATGCTGGCATGACGTTTTGAAATAAATAAAATACAATTGCCATGAAAATAGTCCAAGATGCTTATGTGGCATTTAAAAATAAAAATGGATTAATTAAATTATTAAAATTGCTCTGAAAATAGCCTGAGCTGGGGACGTGGCATAAATAAATGAATTAAAATTGCCATAAAAATAGCCTGTTATGCTGACATGGCATTTAAAAACAAGAATCAAATAAATGAATAAAATAAAATTCTTATGAAAATAGCCTAAGATGCTGACATAGAATCAAAAAATAAATAAATAAACTTGCCAGGAAAATAGCCTAAGATCCTGATATGGCATCAAAATAATAAATAAATAAATGAACTTGTCATAAAAATAGCCTAAAATGCTGACATGGCTTTCAAAAAAATGTAATGAAAATACACATTACATACTTGCGTGAAAATAGCGTAAGATGCCTATGAGGCATAAATAAAGAAATGAATAAATAAGTTAAATTGTCATATAAATAACCTGAGATGCTGATCTAGAATGAATAAAAGAAGAAAAAATATTAAATTATGAAAATAGTCTGAGATACGTCTGAGAGACTTTCATGGCATTTAAAAATACAAAAAAATTATTAAATAAATAAATTAAATTTGCCATAAAAATAGCCTGAGACGCTGACATGACATTTAAATAAAGAAAGAAAAAAGAAAAGAAAAAAAATGCCATGAAAATAGCCTGATATGCTGACATGACATTTAAAAATAAAAATGTTTTAATAAATTAAATTAAATTAAATAGCCTAAATTGCCTAGGATGCTGATGTGGAATAAATAAATAAATGAATTAATAAAATTAAAATTGCAATGAAAATAGTCTGAGATGCTGTCAGGCATTAAAAAAATTAAAACTATATATTTATTAAATAAATTAAATTGAATTTCCATGAAAATAAAAAGTGTAAGCTTCTTACATGGCATAAATAAATTTGCCATAAAAATAGCCAGAGATGCTGACATGGCATTACAATAATAAATACATAAAATAAAGTAGTAAAAAAAAAAAAGTCTAAGATTAGAAAATGAAATAAATCATTAAATACAATGATGAATGACGGTTACAGAATTAAAGAGATGGTCTTGACACGAGGACGGCCAAGTAGCCACACGGTCCTCCAGAAGCTAGCCCAACACTGAAATGGCAAAAATGGCTTTAAAATATTCTCAACACATTATGACAGCTTTCATGGATCAGGGTCACACTTTACCTGTTAGAATTGAGTCTTTCATAATGTAGGATGAGAGTTTGTGTGTTTGCACACTGCAGTGTTGTGTATTGTGTGTTGATCTGTCTTTTCTCTCTGCTGTTTGCAGATTAAGATGGGTGGCGAGCCGCTGCCGCACATGAATAACTCGTCTCCAGTGGTCGATGCTTCGCTGTACGGATACGCTACACAGAAACGCTCGCTGGATGAAGGAGGTGAGATGCTAAACATCATTAATACTTCACTTTATACACTTTCAATACTGGTGGCAATAAAAGACTCATTTAATAGAGGTTTTGATTCAATCTTGCTGCAAAACATGAAATAATTTGTGGCAATATTTTTATTGATCGGAAATATTAATAAAAATAAAAGATACAAACAACTTTAGACTCAACTAATAAATAAGTGATTAAAGGGATGCATTTAATGCTCATGAGCGTAAACTAAGATGCTGAAATGAATAACAAAAATGAAAAAAATAGATAAATGAAATAGCTCATCATGCAAAATAGCCCAAGAAACTGACGTACAATAAATAAATAAATAAACAAATTATCACCATGAATACAGCTTAAGATGCTGACATGGCATACAAATTATAACAATAAAAAATAAATAGTTTTTTTATGCTATTTTCATGGCAAAAAAAAAACTATGTAAAAAAATACAAACATTTTTTTAAAATTAGTCATGCTAACATTTGCAATAAATAAATACAAATAAAAATAAATAAAAAAATAAATACATTTTCTCTCCACAAAAATAGCCTGATGTAAAGATGCTCACATGGCATTAAAAATAACTAGTGTACTATAAAAAAGTAAAAAATGCATAATTTGTTTGCCATGAAAATACACTCACCGGCCACTTTATTAGGTACACCTCACTAGTACCAGGTTGGACCCCTTTTACCTTCAGAACTGCCTTAATCCTTGGTGTTGTAGATTCAACAAGCTACTGGAAATATTCCTCAGAGATTTTGCTCCATATTGTCATGATAGCATCACACAGTTGCTGCAGATTTGTCGGCTGCACATCCATGATGCCAATCTCCCGTTCCACCACATCCCAAAGCTGCTCTATTGGATTGAGCTCTGGTGACTGTGGAGGCCATTTGAGTACAGTGAACTCATCGTCATGTTCACCAGTCTGAGATGATTGAGCTTTATGACATGCTGCGTTATCCTGCTGGAAGTAGCCATCAGAAGATGGAGACACTGTGCTCATAAAGGGATGGACATGGTCAGCAGCAATACTCAGGTAGGCTGTGGCGTTGATGCTCAATTGGTACTAATGGACCCAAAGAAAATCTCCCCCACACCATTACACCACCACCACCAGCCTGAACCGCTGATACAAGGCAGGATGATCCATGCTTTCATGCTGTTGAGGCCAAATTCTGCCCCGAGCATCTGAATGTGTCAGCAGAAATGGAGACTCATCAGAGCAGCAACGTTTCTCCAATCTTCTATTGTCCAGTTTTGGTGAACCTGTGTGAATTGTAGCCTCAGTTTCCTGTTCTTAGCTGACAGGAGCGGCACCCGGTGTGCTCTTCTGCTGCTGTAGCCCATCCGCCTCAAGGTTGGACGTGTTGTGTGTTCAGAGATGCTCTTCTGCAGAGCTCGGTTGTAACGAGTGCTTATTTGAGTTACTGTTGCCTTTCTATCAGCTGGAGCCAGTCTGGCCATTCTCCTCTGGCCTCATCAACAAGGCATTTGCGCCCACAGAACTGCCGCTCACTGGATATTTCCTCTTTGTCGGAGCATTCTCTGTAAACCTTGAGATGGTTGTGCGTGAAAATCCCAGTAGATCAGCAGTTTCTGAAATACTCAGAGCAGCCCGTCTGGCAGCAACAACCATGCCACATTCAAAGTCTCTTAAATCCCCTTTCTTCCCCATTCTGATGCTCAGTCTGAACTGCAGCAGATCCTCTTGACCATGTCTACATGACTAAATGCATTGAGCTGCTGCCATGTGATTGGCTGATTAGAAACTTGCATTAACGAGCAGTTGGACAGGTGTACCTAATAAAGTGGCCGGTGAGTGTACATGCATGTGCACACATACATGCAATTTCTTACCATAAAAATACCCTAAGATGCTGACATGGCATTTATAAAAATATGTATAAAAAATGAAAGTAGCCTGTGCTCAATTGGCATGAATAAATAACAAACATGCTCAAATTCTCACTGTTTAAATAGCTGAAGACACTCACTTAGCTTTAAAAATAATACTACCACTAGTGATAAAGTTTATTTATTAAGTATAGTTGCCTTGCCCTATATACTGACATGACATTACAATAAATAAAAATAAATAATGTTGCATCATGAAAATGATCACGGAAGCTGGTCCTATATTAAACTATCAAGCATACAGCAAAAAGCATCCCCTTGTTAATGAGTGCAAGTAAAACAGCAGCAGAATATTCCTCCATGCAGGACTTGATGTTTGTGCATTGACTGGAGTTTCTGCTCTTCTGCTGCTTGCGAAACTTCATGAAACAGTCAGAAAAAGCAGTGCTAGAGTCGAGCTTCAGGAAGTGAAAGCTGTGTGTGTGTGGTCAGAGCTCAAACACACTCAAGAGCTGCACTTCAACAATCTGTGTGTGTGTGTGTGTGTGTTGCATGATATTGTGTAATGAATTTCCTCCAGTATAATTAAGACATATATTCATTAGGCATTGCTTTCTTGATTTGTGGTGGCGTTGGGCAGGAATGTGTGTTTATTTTAATGTCCTAAAACCTTCAAAAATGTACTCCTGAAACTAGGTTTCCTTTAAGACTATTTATATTTTTTTTCTTTAATTTTTATCGCAAGAATGGGTCACTTTTGTTTTAGATTTGCTCATTTTAATTAAGAAACTATAATAATAATACTTTATCATAATAATTGTTAATATTATTATTATTATAATTATTATTATTATTATGTAAAACCACAGAGCCGAGGTTTAAAATATGTTTTTTCATATTTATTCAGTAACCTGCGTCATTTTAAAGAAGTCAAATTGTAATTTTTCAAAGTGCAAAATAAGTTTAAGTTTCTATCAGAAATTGTGTGTGAAAATCCAAACCCCATGCTTTATTTATTTATTTATTTATTTATTTATTTATTTATTTATTTATTTATTTATTTTATATAATAAAAGCTCCTTTTTAGGGTGAACACAAAAGAATGTGCTTTTTGTGTTTCTATTTTGTGTGTTTCTTTAAATGCAAATGAGATGCAGCTCCCCCGCCCCCCTTTCCAGAAGTGGGCGGAGTCATTACAGCATGTGCTTCAGATTCTCTGACAACAACAGACCATGCTTTAAAGCACTTTAAACCTCCTTATATGTGGATTTCATTTCATTTTTTTATAATACAGGTTATGAATGTTTGTTTCATCAGCCAGACTGTCAAATTATCTTCTGTATTTTTGACAGTAATATTAATATATAAGTTTTGTTTCCTGCAGTGGCAAACCAGCTTGGTGCAATGGTACATGGTACAAGGTGAGTTTTATTCTATTGACTCTCTTATTCTCTGCTATTATTGTGTGTTTCTGCATGTTTGTAATGCTGATGTTGTTGTGTAGGGCTATAATAACAGAAGACTTCAAAGTGCCTGATAAGATGGTTGGATTCAGTAAGTATTGCAGATGAGGATTCATTCATTTATTATTGTGGAAACACATGGGCTTTACGATCAAATGGCTCTAACAGGGTCCCCGCGGGGTCTTAAAGTATTAAAGTCTTAAATAAAAAAATCTAAATTTATGGCTTTAAAAAGTCTTAAATTCGCTGTTCTAGGTCTTAAATATTTTTGCACAGGTCTTATTTTTGCGATGTCCATGTAACGCTACATCTAATGCTCATTTAAATTATTTTTTTTGCTGTTGCTTGGTTTTTGGGGTGTTGTAGTTCATTATTTCACAAGTCCAATTGTAATTTGCGGTATTACAACTACAAAAAAATCAACTTGCAATAGCCAATCAGCTTTCTGTTATTAAACTCAGTGCGCGTGGCGAATGTGACGTCATCGCTGTGTTTGCGGAAGTTCGATTTGAGTGCGCGCGACATTATTTCGGCTGGCAGAGTATGCCGTTATTTCACTGACACATGTCGCAAGCGCAGTTTTATAAGTCGGGAGCGCTGTAATACGAGAGAGCGAAATTTAAATAACTTTATTTTACCCCTAATTTTGTGCTTTTACATTTTCTCTCGCGTGTTTTTGATATTGCGATATAGGTCTTAAATTTAATACTTAATGGTCTTAAAAAGGTCTTAAAAGGTCTTAAATTTGACATTGAGACCCTGACTAATTGTTTAATATGAAATACTGCTTTTAAATTACCCCATTAATTAGATTAAATATGCATAAAAGAATTGAAATGCATTTAAATACTTTAATTTGCAAATGAATATTCAGAATGCACTAATTTTGCAATAAACTTATTTTGGTTTGTATTTCTTTTTTACAAATTTGAACAGAACATGGTACAAATCTGAAAACATATAAGCAGCTTGTAGACTAAAAGTGACTTATTTACTGGAACTTTGACTTCCTCAATTCAGCAAATGTTTAAAGACGTGTTTGAAAGTTTTTTTGTTTTTATAAATGACAAATATATTCATATCCATATCACCCATTACTAATCTGAATACATTTTTATATCATTAAAAGGAGATTTTACTTTTATATTTTAATTATTTGACGTTTTTGTTATAGTTATGTTATTCATGTTTTATTTTATTTGTTAATACCGAATCACATAATTATAACTGTTATTTTGTGGATACATTTCTCAGTATTTATGAGAGTTTATTTATGATTTAGTTATTTAATCAGCACACAATGTAATTAGTGATTATTTTTTTAAATGTAATCCTTTACTCAGCATTTAATACATGCACTTTTTGGTGTAGTTTATATTTATATATAATCTATTTCAGTCATTCACTCTTTAGTGTAACAGGCCAGCTTGCCCATTTTGTTGTTACATCACAACTTCCTGTATTTTGGTTATTACATGTTTTTATTTTGTGCTCTCGGGGGTTTGCTGAATGTCTACATCATCGTTTTTGTGCATCGTTAGTTTCAAAACGAGAACAATTTAATAGTGAACAAAATATAAAACTATATTGTTGTGTGCAGTTATTGGACGGGGCGGCGAACAGATCACCAGAATTCAGCTGGAATCCAACTGCAAGATCCAGATCGCTGCTGGTGAGTTTACCTTCAGTTCATATTTCATGTCATTTAATTGCATAAATGAGCAAATAGTGTGTATAAGTGATCTGCTCAATTCTTAAAAACTCTATTTAATTATTGTGTCGCAAATGGCTCTTTTTACGTGTTGTGCATTTAGTTTCTGTTGTGGATTTTATTTGTGAGTTGCCTGTATTTATCTCTGTTTTCCGTCCACAGACAGCGGTGGTATGATGGATCGGCCCTGCACCCTGACCGGGACCCCAGAGAGTATCGAGTAAGACGAAATAACCATCAATATTCTTCTCTTAAAGAACAGTTTAACCCACCAGAAAACACTCAAAACGTGTCATTGCATCAATTTACTTGTATAAATGTGTGCAAATATATTCATTTATTAATTTATATTTGTATCTAATATACTGTTGAATATCATGTTAATGTTTAGATGTTTTGTGTACAATATTGTGCTTTGTGTGTGTTACAATGTTCAATACAGCTCTTAGCTTTAGTGAGTAACTGGTCTTGGGCTGCAGGGTGATAAGGCAGTGGCAGTAATATCAACCTTTGCATAAACAGATGATGTTTAATAAAGGGTATTTCTTTTAAATTGCACAATAAATGCAATTTAATTAACAAAACGTACAATTAAACTTACCTTACGCCTCTTTGGAGTGGAGCTGCACAAATGTTGAATCTGTATATCCTGCATTTTGTGTCCTGTCCTGTTGCATTGAGCTTGATTAACCAGTGGTCGTCTCTGATTGGCTGTTTCCAGGCAGGCTAAGCGTCTGCTGGGTCAGATAGTGGACCGCTGTCGGAACGGGCCGGGTTTCCACAGTCAGATGGACGGCAGCAGCGCGGTGCAGGAGATCCTGATCCCGGCCAGTAAAGTGGGCCTGGTCATCGGGAAAGGAGGAGACACCATTAAACAACTGCAGGTCAGTGCCATAGCCTGAAAGTCACACGTGCATTAATGCAATAATGGTCACACTTTACTACGGACACTTTGCACGTTTGCGTGCTTCTCCTCTGCAGAAGTGGTCATAGTTGGTAAACTCAGAGAGCAGTTAATAGGAGAGCACTACAAATAATTTATTTACAATCCTATTTGCTGAAATAATTCAGCTTTATTTGTATAGCGCTTTTACAATGTAGATTGTGTCAAAGCAGCTTCACATAAATGGTCATAGTAACTGGATCAGTGTGGTTCAGGTTTTAGTGTTTAAGTTCAGTTCAGTTCAGTTTAGCTCAGTTCAGTGTGATTTAATCATTACTGAGAGTTCAAACACTGAAGAGCAAATTCATCGATGCGTAGCTCTACCAATCCTGAACCATGCGAGGCAGTGGCGACAGCAGAGAGGGAAAAAAAACTTCACCTGATGGGAGTGAAGAAAAAAACCTTGAGAGAACCAGACTCAGTTGGGCACGACCATTTTAATTTCTCCGCTGGCCAAAAGTCTTGTGCAGAGCTTCATTCGCCGTGGTTTGACTGCAAAACTCCAGGATGGTGTTATCTAGACTTTCAGAAAGAGGAAAACAACAGTGTGAGACTGATAGCGGCAGCCAGAGGAGAGAATCATGTCAGATTTACTGTCCTGCCCCGTATACACACTGCATTACACACACTATATTAATATCAACAGTAGAACTGACAAACTGTAGCTCTTCCCAACATGAAAGCCAGCAACAATCAACAATGCATGATTATTTGCAATCAATAAATGTGATTAAAATGAAAGTCAATGGGGCAAAAACAGCACCAACACAACCAAAGGAGAGTCAATCTGGGCTGCGTTTCCCAAAACCATCGTTAGCCAAGTAAGGTAGCAAGTTTTGTCATTGCAAACATAGTTCGTTTATTTGCCGTTTATCGTTGGTTTATCATTCCAACGAACATTCGCAAAATTTGTGCACTTGCACTCCAACAACTCAGGAGCTGTAGTTAGAAACATAGTACTCATACATTGCTATCCGAACCGTGCCCATACCCGTTTCCTGGATCATTTGAGAAGTGTGAGTGCGCTGAATCGGGCTCAGGCATGGTTCACTTGGCCGGCCTGGTAACTAGACAGAATAGACAGGAATATATTGATCTGTGCCCCGCTGCAGAGTGCAGACGCGAAAGTCTGCTCTCCCGCGGTGCGAACCCGCGCGTGAGACACAGGCGTGACTCTCGGCTATTTTGAAGAATACACACCTACGTTACACAGAGCCCAACATGGAAGTTTGTGATTGGGTCAGCCCAATGTCAATAAAGAAAAGAACCAATGGGCAGTGGATTGTCACCCGGCTCTGTCCGGAAAAGAAACATCTTACTTTCAGAGCGTGACAGACAGCTCACAGCACCGTCAATCACTGAGGCAGAAAGACGTGACAGTCTGCTGAGTGTTTTATGGGCCGATCAGATCATAAGAAGATGATCAGCCCGGCCCAAAAAGTACGTCGAAACAGCGGGAAACTTGCGGGCGTCTGCCCTGGCCACAACAGAAAAAAAACAAACTGTTTATTGCGTTAATTTTTTTAAAAGCGTTAATTATTCAAATTAATCACATGTGTTAACGCGTTAATTTTGACAGCGCTAATATATATATATATATATATATATATATATATATATATATATATATATATATATATATATATATATATATATATATATATATATATATATATATATATATATACACATATGCATATATATATACACATATGCATATATATATACACATATGCATATATATATATAACAACTTGTATTTGGTCATATCTTTAACTTAATTGTATTGTATTGCAATAATGTGCACCTTTTGTAAAGCTGCTTTGAATCAATTTTATAAAATAAAATGATTAAAAGCACTATGTAAATATACTAGAATTAAATTGAACTACTAATAATAATAATAACAACAATTAAATAGGCTTGACCGTTACACTGTGTGTATACACCATTGAGGACTGTTTTAAAGTAGAATGTGTGTGTGTGTGTGTGTGTGTGTGTGTGTGTGTGTGTGTGTGTGTGTGTGTGTGTGTGCAGGAGCGGACAGGAGTGAAGATGATCATGATTCAGGACGACCCCATGCCCACCGGATCAGACAAACCCTTGAGAATCTCCGGAGACCCCTACAAAGTGCAGGTGTGTATGTGTGTACTTGTTTATGTGGTTTACAAGGACATAATTGTGTATAATGCCATGGGTATGAGTTAGTTGGACTGTATTAATGTGGTTTATGAGGACATGCATTGTGCTGTTGTAACTTAAAATGCTTAAACATCATACTCAACAGGTTAACAGGGTCTTTTGGACTAGAATTATGGTTTGCTGTGAGGGTAGGAGTGAAGGAGGACCATATAAGCAGCTGCCTTTACTTTGTTTTATAAAATACATCACGCCTATGGAGAGTCTTCATAAAACACATACTATAAGTGTGTGTCAGGTTTTCCGCTGGGTCTTAATGTCTTAAATTTCAAAAACTGTATTTTAGGCCTTAAATTCACTGAAATCTTGTGTTGTATGCCTTTTCATCAATCATTTTAAATGCAACTTAATTTTTTCGATCTCCATGTAAAGCTACACAATTGGGCCGATATACATTCCAATCACCAACAATGCATCTCAATAATACTTTTACCAAACCTTCTGGACAGACTGTTGTTCATACATTTAGTTTTTAAGGAAAACTATGTAAACATTTTTAAAGAGAGCATGTATACAGCGAGGGTTTGTTTGTTTTGATGCATTATTTAATATATGTGGAAAGGAACTTTTGTTGATAAGGCAAGTAAAAATGTTTTCCATTGGATCAAGTGGGACATTAGAGAAAAATTCATAGCGTTTAGTCCTGTATATGTCTAAAATTTAGTTCCTTATGGTCTCAAAAAGGTCTTTTAAAAGAATCATTCAATTCTTGATTTTCAATCTAGTGTATTCAAGGTTCTTAAATTGTGTTGCTTGCATAATTCATCGTACTAAGCAGGTAATGCACTTGTTAAATGGTGACGTGTTGGTGATGTATGTAATACTGTTTTCGGGTTCAAGCCGCCATTCACTTGAGTGGAGAAATCATTCGTTTATGATCACTTTTTATTCCTATCACACATTAAAGTTAATTTTATATAAAATCAAAGTGTACACAACAATCTCTGGGCTTGCTGCATAACAAATACCAAAATTAACAATTTATAAAACAATGAATCACTTTCTGGCCATCGGATATTAGGCATGGACATATATATTGCGATCGTGATTTTCGAAACTATTAAATCGCTTTGTAAACGTTTATGATTACCATTTCATGAGTCTCCCCATACAGTTGAATAGAGCACTTGGACCCGGAAGCCGCTCTGTGTGACGTCACACTTAACAAGCGGATAATAAACTGTTTCAGTAAAATAAAATCAATGTTTTTGCCTTTGCATAAAAAACAAAGAAACTCCGGAGTCTGCGCTTGTGCCTCCAGCGTGTCTTTTTCATCTGCAACCTCCAAAATAAAAATAAATATAAGTGTAACATGAAAGATACCTGCACTGTAAAACCCAACAGTCAACTTTATCAAATGAAATGAGTGGAGTTAACTCAAAATTGACTGAAAGTTAATTCTACTCATTTGAAAAGAGTTTTGAACTCGGTGTTGAAGATAATGAGGTAATTAAACACCTCATTACTTCAACTTAAATAGAGGAAGTTCACATTACTCGTATAGCAGCCTACTATCAAGTAGTAGCCGGCAGCTAGCTCTCTGCAACTCTCACATGGTCGCCCACTGAAGCTAAGCAGGGCTGCGCCCGGTCAGTACCTGGATGGGAGACCACATGGGAACACTAGGTTGCTGCCAGAAGTGGTGTTAGTGAGGACAGCAGGGGGCGCTCAACCTGCGGTCGAAGGACATCCTTGGATTTTTAACGACCACAGAGAGTCAGGACCTTAGTTTAACGTCTCATCTGAAAGACGGTGCTCACTGAGCAGTATAGAGCCCCCGTCACTATACTGGGGCATTAGGACCAACACAGACCACCTGCTGACCTCACTAACACCACTTCCAGCAGCAGCCTAGCTTTCCCATGTGTTTTCCCATCCAGGTTCTGACCGGGCGCAGCTTCAGTGGGCAACCATGTGAGAAATGCAGAGAGCGAGCTGCCGGCAATATGATGTATATGCATGCAAATATGGAATTGACGCATTGTGTGTGTGTTCCAGCAAGCGCGAGAGCTGGTGGTGGAGATCATCCGGGAAAAGGATCAGGGAGATTTCAGGAGCGGACGCAGTGATTTCGGCTCCAGACTCGGCAGCAGCATTGACGTAAGAGCGCAGGCTAAAGCTAATGTGTTTAAGTTTTGTCATTTTATTGTGCGTTTATTAATATTATTATTAGTAGTAATATTGTGTGTTAAGTTCACCGCAGGGATATAATTTTAAAAGGAGTATAAGCTTAAATAGATATATATTTTTTATTTTATTTTTTTTTTTTACTACTTCCGGCCATTTTTATCTTTAAAACACCCAGATAATATATTGGTGGCTATCAATAATGAGTGTCATCATCATCATCATCAGGCCAATTTCTTTAAGCCGGTAAATAATGTATTGTTTACACTGGTTGAACCACTACACACACTTTTTGTGCCACTTTTTTTATAATTTTTCTGATATTCTTGTAACGTTGCAGATTTAAGCAACACATTTTTAAAAACTGCATCACTTAGTCAAATAGCTAATGGTAAACCGATATATCGGCTCATGTTTTTTTTTTTTTTTTTTTTTTTTTTTTTTTTTTTTGCTTTTTATTACTGGATCCACAGTTTTTCTTAATGATCAAACTGTATTAAAGGTTGTTGTTGTTTTTTTATTATTTATTTATTTATTTATATATATATATATATATATATATATATATATATATATATATATATATATATATGTATGTATATATATATATATATATATATATATATATATATATATATATATATATATATATATATATATATATATATATATATATATATATGACAAGTACAATTACTAAACTTTTGTAACACTTTCATCAGTTTTACCATAATTATTGGTTGACCCGATATATCGGTTTATTTCTTTATTTGAATTCATGCTCCTCCAAATATATTTTCTTGTTTGGTGAAGATAACTTTTTTGTATATTTAAGCAATATGCTTTTTAAAACTGACAATGCCTCATCATTTTGCCTTAATATTTAACAGTAAACTGATATATCGGCCCATATTTGATTTTTTTTTTTTTTTTTTGTCTTTTTGTCTTTTTGTTATTGAATCCACAGTTTTTCTTAATGGTCAAACCGTATTGGAGGCTGATTTTTATTTTATTTTTTATTTACAAATGACATGTACAACTTCCAAACTTTTATAACACTTTATTTGAATTCATGCTTCTGTGAATATATTTACTTGTTTGGCCAAGATAACTTTATTGTATATTTAAGCAACACACTTTTTAAAACTTCTCATTATTTTGCCCTAATAGTTAATGGTAAACCGATATATCGGCCCATTTTTGTTTTTATTATTAGGTCCACAGGTTTTTTTTATATATAAAATTGTAAAACTGAACATGTATGATACTTAAATCATGCTTAATGGGCAAAAATGTAATTTAAAGTTAAAAAAAACTTTAATTTTACAGTAATAGTTAGTGGTTAACTGATAAATATCGGTTCATATTTTGTTTTTAATGATCACTTTTATAAATAGGTTTTGTCTGGTTGACCAACTTTTAATTCAAACTTTTAATTTGTGATTTAATTGATTTAAAATTATAAAAAATTTTTGGAAACGTTATAGATATTTTTATTACTTTGTCATTTTAGTAAACAAAGTTAAACTAAAGTGAGAAGTATTTCCACAGCAGCTAGCTGAGAGTTATTGTTTGTGTTATTCTGAGTAGCAGTAGAGGTGTTTGTTAGCTAATATCGCTGTTATATATACACACACACACACACACAGGTGGCAGTGCCCAGGTTTGCGGTCGGGATCGTCATCGGCCGAAATGGAGAAATGATCAAGAAGATCCAGAACGATGCCGGCGTAAGGATCCAGTTCAAACCAGGTCAGAGTCACATCAGAGCACTTGCATCACATTTATGCTGATTCAGGTATGGTTTTTGTATGTGGGCGAGTAACTGTGTGTGTGTGTGTGTGTGTTTGTACCTGCTTGTGTGTTTTTATACCTGTGTGTGTGTGTGCGCGTTCATCTGTGTGTTTGTATGGCTTGTGTGAGTTTGTGTGTTTGTGTGTGTACACGTGTTTTTGTTTGTATACCTGTGTGTTTGTACCTGTTCGTGTGTGTTTTGTATGGATGTGTGCTTATAAGTGTGTCTGTGCATGTGTGTGTGTTTACGCGTGTGCGGGAGCATCATTTTGTGTGTTTGTATAAATGTTTTTTGCATACCTCTGTGAATACCTGTGCGCACGTCTGTGCACTTGTGTGTGCTCGTACATGTGTGTGTTTACCTGTGTGCACACGTCTGTCTGTGTGTGTTTGTATACCTGTTTGTGCATACCTTTGTGTGTGTGTGTGTGTGTGTGAGTACACACGTGTCTGTGTGTCTGTCTGTCTGTCTATCTGTGTGTTTGCATACCTGTGCAAATGACTGTTTTTGTTTTTACCCATGTGTGTGTGCGCTTGTGTGTCTGTGTGCTTGTGTGTCTGTGTGTTTTCTATACCTGTGTGTATACCTCACGAGCGTGTATACCTGTGCGAGTGTATACTTGTGTGTGCAGCGGATGATCAGATCTCCTCAGACTGTGAGTCGTGCAGGATCACTGCAGCGTTAAGGAGTTTACCGGAGGATTAATCTGCTGTTCTCTCGCATGTTTACACTGTTTACTCTACTCCTCATGAATATTCATGCAGCTCCGCTCTTCTTCTGTAGCACCTGTTGACTTTATTCACCTGCTGCGTTACAAATGCTGGTCAGATTTTAATGCTGTAAAGTAGTACAGTGCTGAATTTGATATAATAATCAGTATAAACAACAAATAAATGTGTAAGCATGTGTGGAATATTGTTTTTTTACATTATAATATGTGAAACTTTAAATTTGTTTGTAGTAGTTAATGTATAATCAATTCTTTTAATGGTAATTAATCAAAATTAAATGCATTTTATTTAATTGTAAAATAGTTAAACATTTTTGTATTTAATGCTTTTAAAATTACTTTTATTTATATTTTAATAATCTACACTGATTGTTCAATTTTAAATGTTGTTTATTGTATTTAATTGTCATTTTTTTCAGTGTAATGAAATGCATCTGCTTTCATTTTCTGCACCCGGATGGAAAATGCATCGATATTTTCCCATTTGAATGTCATTATTTATTAATTTTAGCATCAATAAATAATAAGTCATCAGAAAGCAATTAGCTAGACAATTGCGGTGCCGTGTAGCTGAATTAAAGTCTGCTCTGATGGCTGTAAGTTGTGCTTAGTTTAGAGAAGTGGCTTTAATTATCCGAGGATGAAATGCACATCATGCTTAAATGAGGCATAATTCATTTAACTGTATTTTATTGCATTTAATTAAAGCAGTGTTTACTTTGTAAACTCTTTGTGAAGTAAAATAAAACTGATACTAATTCAGACACTTAAAATGAGCAGAGATGTGTGGTTTGGGGTAAATGCTCATATTTGTCACTCATTCTTTTAGATTGGATTAGATTGAACTTTATTGTCATTACACATGTACAAGTACAAGGCAACGAAATGCAGTTTCATCTAACCAGGTGTTGACCAACTTAACTGATGGTAAACGGTAAACTGTAACCAACTTGACTGATGGTAACAGAATTGACTGATAGTAACTGAGTAGACGGTAACAGAGTTGACTGATGCTAACAGAGTAGATGGTAACTGACTTGACCATAACCAAATCGACTAATTGTTACGGAGTAGGCATAACCGGCTTGACGATAACAGAGTTGACTGATGGTAATAGAGTAGACTGCAACTAAGTTGACGGTAACCAAGAAGACTGTAACCAACTTGACCGATGGTAAAGAAAAAAAAGTAGGTGTAACCGACTTCACTGTAACCGAATTGACTAATGGTAACATAGTATATGTAACTGACTTGACGGTAACAGAGTTGACTGTCGGTAAACGAGTAGACTGTAATGGAGTTGACTGATGCTAACAGAGTAGACAGTAACAGACTTGATGGTAACTGACTTAAGGGTAACCGTCTTGACTGATGGTAACAGTAGACGTAACCGACTTGACAGTAGCAGAGTTGACTGTAACAATAGACTGTAACCGTCTTTACTGATGGTAACAAAGTGAACAAAACTGACTTGGCTGTTAACTGACCTGACGATAAATGACGTATCTTACTTGATGGTAACTGACTTGACTGATGGTAACAGTAGACTATAAACGACTTGGGTGAACGACTTGACGGTAACCAAGTTGATTGACGGTAACTGACTTAATGGTAACCGACTTGACAGATGGTAACAGAGTAGACTTTAACCGACTTGATGGTAACGGAGTTGACTGTAACTGACTTTTGACGGTAACCAATTTGACTGATGGTAAAAGAGTAGACTGTAACTAACTTGATGATTACGGACTTGGTGGTAACTGAGTAGACTGATGGTAACAAAGTAGACTGTAACCGACTTAACGTTAACTGACTTGACAGTACCCGTCTTGACTGATGGAAACAGTCAAAGTAACAAAGTAGACTGTAACCGACTTGACAATAACTGACTTGACAATAACTGACTTGATGGTAACCGACTTGACAGTAACCAAGTTGACTGGTGGTAACAGTACACTGTAACCGACTTATTGATAACCGACTTGATTGATGGTAGCAGAGTTGATTGAAGGTAACCGACTTGATGGTAACTGACTTGACTGTAGCCGACTTGATGGTAACTGACTTAACTGTAACCGAGTTGACTGATCGTAACAGTAGACTGTAACCGACTTGATGGTGACTAACTTGACGGTAACCAAGTTGATTGGTAATCGATTTGATTGTAAACGATTGACTGATTGTAACAGGTCAGTTACGGTCTACTGACTTGGCGGTAACGGAGTTGACTGATGGTAACAAAAAAGACTGTAACCGACTTGATGGTAATCGACTTGACGGTAACAGAGTTGACTGTTAGTAACTGAGTAGACTAATCTAGATGACTGGTAACAGAGTAGACCGTAACAGACTTGACTGATGGTAAAAGAGTAGACTCTAACAGACTTGACGGTAACAACTTCTCTGTATCTGACTTGATGGTAAGCATCTTGACTCATTTTAACAAAAGACGTAAGCGACTTGATGGTAACTGACTAGCAGAGTTGACGGTCAGTAACCAAGTAGACTGTAACCGAGTTGACTGATGGTAAAAGAGCTGACTATTACCGACTTGACTGAAGGAAACCGTCTTGACTGATGGTAACTGACTTGACGGTAACCGAGTTGACTGCTGGTAACTGTAGACTGTAACAGCCTTTGGTGACTAATTTGACGATAAATAAGTTCATTGACGGTAACTGACTTGATGGTAACCAACTTGACAGTAACCGAGTTGACTGGTGGTAACAGTAGACTGTAACAGACTTGATAACCGACTTGACCGATGCTAGCAGAGTTGATTGACGGCAACTGACTTGACTGTAACCGAGTTGATGGTAACTGACTTGACTGTAACAGAGTTGACTGATGGTAACAGTAGACTGTAACTGCCTTGATGGTGACCAATTTGACTATAACCAAGTTGATTGACAGTAACTGACTTGATGGTAACCGACTTGACGGTAACTGACTTGACAGTAACCAAGTTGACTGGTGGTAACAGTATACTAACCGACTTGATTGATGGTAGCAGAGTTGATTGACAGTAACTGGCTTGATAGTAACTGACTTGACTGTAACCAAGTTGACTGTTGCTAACCGTAGACTGTAACCAACTTGACTGTAACCATCTTGATTTGATGGTAATCGACTTGATGGTAACCGATTAACTGATGGTAATAGAGTTGACTAACCAAGTTGACTGATGGTAACAGAGTAGATGGTTCCCGATTTGACTGATAGTAAAAGAGTAGACTGTAACTGACTTGACGGTAACCGACTTGACTAACTAACTCGATGGTAACCAATTTGACAGTAACTGACTTGACAGTAACCAAGATGACTGGTGGTAACAGTAGACCGTAACAGACTTGATAACCGACTTGACTGATACGAGCAGAGTTGATTGACTGTAACTGACTTGACTGTAACCATCTTGACTTGATGGTAACCGATTAACTGATGGTAATAGAGTTGACTAACCAAGTTGACTGATGGTAACCGAGTAGACTGTAACTGGGTAACCTCAACAATACACTGGGCAAATTGACTCCATTATGGTTATGTTCGTGGCTGTTTTTGTCCCATTGAGGTTTATTGCTCTTCACTCTGATCTCATATCCCAATGTGTGCGTTTCAGATGATGGCATCAGTCCGGACCGGGTGGCTCAAGTCATGGGTCAGCCAGAGCGGTGTCAGCACGCGGTTCACCTCATCAATGAGCTGGTGCAGACGGCACAGGTAACAGCTCTGCTTGTATCTTTAGTGAAGTTCAGTGAACTTTAGCTGTGTGTCCTCATGACAGATTCTGCTCACCATCTTAAAACTCTGCTGCTCTTCTTAACTAGAAGATCATCATTACTAAAGTGAAATCAGCAACACACATAAAAATCGCTGACAAAAACTAAGTAGACATTTACAGCTTTTTAAGAGTTGAAAGGATGGAGGTGTAGGTGATGTAAATGTGATCTGCTAGTAAAAGTAAAGTGTGTGTTTGAGAGTCCGACATATGATGCTCAGTGTGTGTATGTGTGTGTGTTTTGCAGGAGCGTGATGGTTTTGGGGGTCCGCTCGGGCCCCGGGGTCGTGGAAGGGGTCGTGGAGACTGGAACATCGGCACTCCTGGAGGCCTGCAGGAGGTCACCTACACAATACCGGCTGATAAATGCGGCCTGGTCATCGGAAAAGGTCAGAACATTCTTCACATCTACAGCTACAGTTTTTCCTTTCCGATACGCCCGAGTATTGAACTAATAACTGAGTGTGTATCTGTAGAAACAGTTGTGTATACTACTACTTCTCGCCCTGTATAAATTCACAGAATTGATTTACAGTGTGCTTCAGGCCCTGTCCACACTAACTCTGGTATTTTCAACATGGCTGGGTTCACGATAAACGTGAAAGACGGAAATAAGGCAAAATTTCGAACATTTGCAGCAAACGCATCACATACTTTGTGTCTTTCACCCACTGGATGATAGTTCGCCTCTGTTCTCACATTTGCAATCTGTGTTTATGTGCTTTACGAAGGCTATAAACGGTGTATATATTCAATTGGAGCCCAGTAGATCCAGCAGCTCTGTGAGTTCACTCCTCCAGAAACTGTACCCGGATGGTGGAGGCTTTCAGTGGTGCTCTGTGTCGGCAAGAGGATTCCTCCTCGGACACCAACAAGAGGAAAATAAATGGAATGGAGTGTTACTCTCCGCTCAGAGGAATGGACTCTGGGCTTGCGGTATTAAGCAAAGCTTGCAGGCATAAGTCATTTAAAAAGATGATATCAGATTGGTTTATGGCTTTAAATATCGGGAATACTGCAGAAATTCTGGCTATCGGTATCACCTAGCATTTCCGATACTATTATCAGTATGAGAACAACCCTATCTACAGCCACAAAACAACAGTTCACTTGATTTATAGAGAGCATGAGGAGTTTCATGTTTGGTGTGTATTTATTTATTTATTTATTTATTAAATACACTGAAAACATCCCAGCTGTTCAAACATCCATGCAACTGTTTGAGTCTGTCATTTAAAATGCAATTAAGAAAGTCATTGAAAAGTCCTGTCAGAAACGCTCTGAAGGTGTGTGTGTGTGTGTGTGTGTGTGTGTTTTTGTGACATATCAGGACACAATCTGTATAATGACATGGGTATGACACAGGCATTACAAAAAGGGGGTGAAATATGGGGACATTGGTGACGTCCTCGTTTCTCAAAATGCTTATAAATCCCACAGGATGAGTATGATCAGAGTAAAGCTGCACACAGTCTCCTGTGATGGTTGGGTTTAGGGGTGGGGTGTGGACAATACAATATACGGTTTGGACAGTATAGAATGAATGGAAACCTATGTATGTCCCCACTTTTAACAAAAACAAACGTGTGTGTGTGTGTGTGTGTTCAGGTGGAGAGACCATAAAGAACATCAACCAGCAGTCCGGCGCTCATGTGGAGCTGCAGAGAAACCCTCCGCCCAACACCGACCCCAATGTGCGCATTTTCTCCATCCGCGGATCCCCTCAGCAGATGGAGATGGCCAGACAGCTGATTGACGACAAGATCGGGGTGCGCACGCTTTCATTCCTCACACACACACACACACACACACACACACACACACACTAGAAGTATACAACCATTTACACTACATGCTTGATTCTGATTGGCTGATGCTCACTCTAAGATTGGCATCATGGATGTGCAGCCGACAAATCTGCAGCAACTGTGTGATGCTATCATGACAATATGGAGCAAAATCTCTGAGGAATATTTCCAGTAACTGAATTATTAGAGTTATTTCACAGCTACAACATTCACACCAGAACACAACTGAAGTCTTTGGAGGAGATTCTTAACATACAATATTATTCATTTATTTTATTTTCTGCTTAGTCCCCTTATTAATCTGTGGTCGCCACAGCGGAATGAACCGCCAACTTATTCAGCATATGTTCTATGCAGCGGATGCTCTTCCGGCTGCCATCCATCTCATATACACTCATTCACACACATACACTACGGACAATTTAGCCTACCTAATTCCCCTATACCACAAGTGTTTGGACTTGTGGGGGAAACCAGAGCACCCGGAGGAAACCCACGCCAACACCTGGAGAACATGCAAACTCCACACAGAATGTCAACTGACCCAGCCGGGGCTCGAACTTGCAACCTTCTTGCTGTGAGGCGATTGTGTTACCCACTGTAAAATCAGCTGTTGTGCCGGAGACCAGATGAGGAGAGCAATAATCCCTCGCGGGATGCTGGATTATTAGACTATAATGCACAGCTGAGGTGTATTATTTTCTAATAGTTCAACAGCTTGTCGTTTGTTATTCCTTACTTTGGACATGCCTCAACCAATCAGAATCAATTACCGGACACCAAAGATGGTGATTTCTGACATTTGCATTGTTTGTGATGCTTATTTCACCGCTACAACGGTCAAAAATCACATCAGAATATTCAATAGTTGGTTCATTGAGTTATGTAATGTAATAATTAATGATGGGCTGCCTTTATTATTTTCAAGAGCCTGCACAGTTTTTTAGGATTTTAACTTTTTATTGATTTATTTGCAAATAATACAGATGAATGTCAATTGCTGAACATTAACATAAGCAAAACATTAAAAGCAAAATAATAATGTCATGTAAATGTATATGCATTTAATTAAGAAACGTAATTGGTAAAAACTAAATGCATACAAAGTGTAGAAATAAGTTTTAAGACTAATTTCGATTGAGTTTAAATTCTAAGATCAACAAAAATAGCCAAAATTGCAAAAAACCCAATAAACTCACATTTGTAAAATTTGAGAAAATTAGTTCTAAATGCAAATAATTACAAGTACCTTTTTCCTCTCACTATTTACTATTTTTCACAACCTTATACAGAGCTTACATCTCAGTTTTCTGCCTTTTTTTTCTTAAAACTGCCAGATTGTTATTGCCACAATTATTTATTAATTGATGCATTTATTTATAAATTAAATTGAAATTAGTTTAATTAAATTTAGTTTAGTTTATTTCAATTAAAATTAAATATTAAATTAAAATTAAATTAACATAACAATGAAATAAAATACAATAAAAATATTTAAAATTTAATTTCATTAAAATAAAAAATAATTAATGAAAATGAAATTAACATAACATAACAAAAAATACAATAAAATAGTTAATTAAATTTAATAAAATTTTAATTAATTAAAATAAATTAAATTAATTAAAATTAACATACCATAACAATAAAATAAAATACAATAAAAAAATTATGGTTGAAATTTAATAAAAAAAAATTGAATTAAAAATAACATAACACAGACCTATACAAGGCTTACATCACAGTTTTTTATTACCACAATTATTTACTAATTAATAAATTTATTTATAAATTTATTAAATTGAAATTAGTTTAATTAAATTTAGTTTAGTTTATTTAAATTAAAATTTAATATTAAATAAAAATTTCATTAACACAACATAACAATTAAAATACAATAAAAATAGTTAAAATTAAATTAACATAAAATAAATTTAATTAAAATAAAATTAACATAAAAATAGTTAATTAAATTGAATAAAATTTAAATTAATTAAAATAAATTAAATTAATAAAAATTACATAACAATAAAATACAGAAATGCAATAAAAAAATTATAAAGTTAAATATTTTTTTCTAATTAGAATAAATCAAAATAAATTGAATTAAACTGAATATAATACAGACCTATACAAGGCTTACTTCTCAGTTTTCTGCCTTTTTTCCCTAAACTGCCAGATTGTTATTGAGGCTTTGTAATCTGCATAACATGAAGAGTTAAGTTCTTCCAGAGTTGTTGTGTTTGTCAATCTTACTGACGGTGTTTTACTTCCTGCAGGCGTCTGGAATGGGAGGAAACAGCAGTTTTGGACTCAGTCCTTTCACTCAAGGACCTGCGACTCCTCATCAGAAGTGAGCAAAGTTTATTTCTTCTGTCTGCCGTCTCAGATTACCAGAGATCATGAGCTGAGCAGAATGTAGAGTTTCTCTCGAGGGTTTTTTTGTTTTGTTTAGAAAGTTGTCATGCTAACGGTTTCATTTGGAGGAAACAAGACAGAGGAGGTGCATTTGAAAACAGTGATGAAACTTGCATCTCGCATTTAGCATGTACAGTTAAGTCAGAATTATCCCCCCCCCCCCCGAATTTTATTTTTTATATTTACCAAATGATGTTGAACAGATTCAGGAAATGTTCACAGTGTGTCTGATAATATTTGTGCTTCTGGAGAAAGTCTTATTTGTTTTATTTCGGCTAGAATAAAAGCTGTTTTTAATTGTTTTAAAGCCATTTTAAGGTCAATATTATTAGCCTCTTTATATTTTCCCCATAGTCTCCAGAACAAACCATCGTTATACAATAATTTGCCTAATTACCCTAACTTTACCCTAATTACCCTAGTGAAGCCTTTAAATGTCACTTTAAGCTGTATAGAAGTGTCTTGAAGAATATCTAGTCTAAAATTATTTACTGTCATCATGACAAAGAGAAAATAAATCAGCTATTAGAGATGAGTTATTAACACTATTATGATTAGACATGTGTTGGAGAAATATATTGGAGGTGTCAGTATGGTTTTGAACACTACAGTATATACTATAAATTACTGTAGTGTATTTTCATGTGTGTGTGTCTAACAGAGGCTGCAATATCTGCTGCCAGATCCATCATCAGCAGTTACTCCTTACCTTGCACTTTAGTGTTTACATGCATTATTATTTATTTAGGACATACGCCTTCACATTCTGATTCCAATGCCTCAATATTAAATAGTTAAAATGACTATAATTAAATGAAATAGTCTTAATAATTAAGTATGATGTGTTCTAGGAGTGTACTTGCATTATGATAATATTATATGGCATTCTGGCATTGTATACAGGGTGTCCGCAGGGTCTTAAGCAGGTCGCACAACAGAAGCGCCGCTCGACGCCGCGACACGGCGCGTACATGACAATTTAAAGTATCGCACACCAGACGCGCACATTCGAATGAAATTTAACATGAAACTAATCAGATGGCGCTCTGTGGCGCGGCTGAAAAATGAACTGCGTCCTGAGCCGTGGACGGGCGCCGATGAATTGCGGCGCCGGTGTGTGTATCCTGATAGAAACCTATGTTTAGAATTCTAAAATACATGGCGCTGGGCGGCGCTTCTGGTGTGCGACCTGCTTTAAAGTCTTAAATTCACAGAAATATTGTGGCCTTAATTTTGAACCAGTCTTTATTTTGAAAGTTGACCGACACCCATCCAATCACCAAACGATCTATCTAAATAATTTGTAAATATATTTAGGTCTTTTATTGCAAAGAGATGTTGATTTTACCACAGCTGTTAGACATTTTACTGCAGATTGCTTTAATTAAATTATTCAGAGTCGCTGGAATTGTTATTTTGGGGGTCACAAGCTGAAAAGTTTGGGCACCCCTGCTATAGAAAAGTCATAATGCTTGATTGAATATGATTTGCTCTTCAGTGTTCGAACTCTCAGCAGTGAAAACTGGACTGACACTGTTTCAATTCACTATAATCTTGTATGTGAAGCTGCTTTGACACAATCTACATTGTGAAAGCGCTATAGAGTCTGTGCTATAGCCTAGTGCAGGGGTGTCAAACTCAATTCCTGGAGGGCCAAAGCCCTGCACAGTTTAGTTCCAACCCTGCTCCAACACACTTACCTGTAGGTTTCAAACAAGCCTGAAGGACTCAATGAGTTTGATCAGGTGTGTTTAATTAGGGTTGGAACTAAACTGTGCAGAGCTGCGGCCCTCCAGGAACTGAGTTTGACACCTGTGGCCTAGTGGTTAGTGTGCCAACATATGGTGCAGGGCGTCCCGAGTTCAAATTCTGGCTCAAGGACATTTCCCTACCCACCACCCCTCTTCCCCTACCTCTTTCTCTTTCTCTCTTTAACTTTGCGTCCTGTCTTAATACTGTCTTATCTAATAAAGGCAAAAAGACCAAAACTAAACCTTTAAAAAATAATAAAAATCAAGATTAATTGAACTGAATAATGTCAAATATTTGTAAAGTTTGTTTTTTGCCATGATAGCGCCAGAGAAGCTGAAATGGCAGTGAACTCTAATCTCTCGCTCTCCATCTCTCTGTGTGTGTGTCAGTGGGCCGCAGACGTTCATGACCGGAGGTTGGGGCACCACCTATCAGACGTGGCAGCCTCAGAGTCAGCAGGACCCCAGTGAGTGTGTGTTTCTGTGTTTTTCCTGCATCTTCTGTCTTCAGCGTTAAAACGTGAGCTTTTTCTGCTGTTTCAGGTCACAACGGCTCTCAGAGCGGACAGATGGACTACTCCAAAGCCTGGGAGCAGTATTATAAGAAGCTAGGTGAGCATCTGAATCTCTGCTGAGAGCCTCTGATTTGCCTGAATTACAGTCCTGCCGTGCTCATCTCTTACTTTCACACACTTTAAGCGCACTGGAGCTTGCTGTTGTTGTTTTACTATTGAAATAAAAGCCACAGAGGAACTTTTAGCAGATCAGCAGGAGCTCGGATAAAACATTCGGGCTCTTTCTGGGATTTGTGCCTTTTTACTAAAATACTGAAATGAGTGGGAAATGGGAAAATAGTTGCTGGTTACTTTGTGCTGGGACAGGGCTGTGTGGAAAATTTAAAGTCTGTATTGATTTTGGCTGAAAACTATTATGAAAGATCTAATGATTATAAAACAATTGTCATATCCCGTCCCCCTTTCAGCCCCTGAATCAGTGTTGCTCAACTGGCGGGAACATTTTCAGTGTGTCGCAGTGTGTGCGGTCAAAACAAACAAGAAAGGTTTAATTGTTAACCTATTTTGCTTATATAAGACTTTTATTTTGAAATGCGCGAGCGTCAACTGTACCGTTTGACATGTGAAATTTCATTTGATTATTGCAACAAAAATGACGAAGCTGAAGTACGACCCCGAATATGTCAAGTATGGATTTACATCAGTGTTTCCTCTAGGATTTTTCCAGCATGGGCGCAGTATTCAGTCGAGATTGCATTCATGTAATAGCCTGCGAGCATGTCAATCTCTGCTTGAGCGCCGATTTCCTCTGTTCGTGCACAAAACTTCTTGTGCGCCCTCAAATATATCCGCTGCTCAAGTGCAGATTTTCTTGTGCGCCCTCAAATAAACGCTGCTGAAGTGTGATTGAGTGCGTTTATGTAGTGAGTATGTCTCCAACATTTATTAGGAATATTTATGAATGTCTTTGATTGACTTGCGGAGCGGACTGCGGCATCAATGCGTCCTGAAGTAAAGTGAAACGGCTATAAACTCCAGCAAGATAAAATCATTATATGCAGCGCCACAGACCTTCATCTCTAAATAAAGTATAATTATGGAAACTGAGTTCATCATAACTGAAAGCTACGCCGTGTTTGCTGGTATCACGCATCAGTCAGTCAGCACGTCACCTTAAAGGGTTAAACAGAACCAACAGCACTACTACGCTCACAGAAAAAGTTTGCGCTGTCATAATTCACTCACCTTTTAATACGTTTTCAGTGCGTTTTTTTTAACCTGCTATTTAAAAAAACGAAAAAGTGGGTCTCGGGAACATTTTCAGTGGGTCGCGGGCACGTATTCAGTGGGTCGCAGAGTGTGTGGTCAAAAAAACAACAACAAATGTTTCATTTTTAAGTTATTTTGCTTATATAAGACTTTTATTTTGAAATGCGCGAGCGACAACTGTACCGTTTAACATGTGAAATTTCGTTTAATTATAGCAACAAATATGTCGCAGTACAAGTACCACGCCCAATATGTAAAGTATGGATTTACATATATATTTATGACAAAAAAGGCTTAAAAGCTCAGTGTGTCATACGTAGTGATGTGCTCTCACAAGAGCACTTTTAGAAACAAAACATTTGTCGTTTTTACTCTGTAATATTTCTATATTTTGACACATTTTGTTAAACGACAGCAGTAAAATAGTGTTTATTTGTAAGTCTTGGTGATTTTCTTATGATTTATCGGTCACTACTTGTGTATGTAAATAAATAAATACAAATGAATTATAATTCCTAATATTACATTTAGTCATTTACATTTAGTCATTTAGCAGACGCTTTTATCCAAAGCGACTTACAAATGAGGACAAGGAAGCAATTTACACAACTAAGAGCAACAATGAATAAGTGCTGTAGGCAAGTTTCAGGTCTGTAAAGTCTAAGAAGGGAAGTATTAGTAGTATTAGTATTTTTTTATTTATTTATTTATTTATTTTTTTTGGTACAGTTAGTGTGATATTCAGAGAGGCAATTGCAGATTAGGAAGTGTAGTGGAGACTAGAGTTTTGAGTTTTTAGTCGTAGTATATTACATTATAGTTCCTAAAAATTTGGGCCGTGGGTTGATGACCATGTAAAAATGTGGGTCCCATGGCCAAAACAGTTGAGAACCGCTACACTAAATGGTCAAATGCATGCAAATCTGCATGTAAACCTGCAGTGCTCAGTGATTCAATCACACAAATGCTTGATTGTTATTGATTAGCATAAAGAATCCAGAGTGGAAATGCATGTGTAGCAGTATACTGGATCCATGCAGCTCTTAAAGTGACAGTGCGCTATATTCCTGCTGCAGTCTGTGTTTATAATTCACTTATTGTTTGATTAAACTAATGTCGAGAGGATCACGTGTTTATGATTGATCACGGCTGGTCCTGCATTATTCCATTTAGGATTGACCAATCAGATGATTCCTAATCCACTGTAAACACCCTCAGCTCCATATCACAGCCATCTTCATTTTGAGAAATCCCCCCTTCCACCCCTGCTCCTCCTCCTTTCCTAGATGGGTGGCTCAGTGGTTAGCACTGTTGCCTCACAGCAAGAACATCACTGGTTCTAGTCCTTACCAAGCCAGCTGACGTTTCTGCGCTGAGTTTACACATTCTCCCCGTGCTCACGTGGGTTTCCCAGGGTTCCTCCCACCATCCAAAAGCATGCAACATAAGTTAATCGACTAATCCAAATCAGCACATAGACATGCTGCTAGTCAGTAGTTATCTCTGAAGAGCGATCACTATCTGTGATGCTAAACAAGCTTTATATTCAATCCTCAGCAAAGTGTGAACTCTTGAAAAGACTGTTGCGGTGTTTATTGTGTGCTCTTGGTTTCCCCTTCTGCTGTGGATTGAGAGCTGTGAGATTGACATGCATAGGTTTATTAGAGACCTCACTTACAAAAGTCATTCAAGATGGATGCATTAATAGCTGCGCGTGTGTAAATGAACACATGAATGCGTTTATTATTTTCCTGGCCGCTATGATTCAGGTGTGTGTGTGTGTGTGTGTTTACTGGTGTTTTGTCGTCTGCAGGTCAGCAGAACCAGGGCCAGAGCAGCGGCCCCGACTACAGCAAAGCCTGGGAGGAGTATTACAAGAAGCAGAGTAAGAGCTGCCGTCCTGCTGCATCGGTCAGTCAGTGTGAACAGACCCTCAGTGCTCACGCTTCTGTCTCTCTCTGTGTGTGTGTGTGTGTGCAGCTCAGGCAGCCGGACCGGGCTCTCAGCAGAGTTCTCCTCCAGACTACAGCGCCGCCTGGGTGGAGTATTACAGACAGCAGGGAGCTTATTACGGCCAGGGACAAACACAGGCCCCCGGCCTCCCGGTACAAACACACACACACACACACACACACACACACACACACACACACACACACAATGCAAACCTACACTCACAGTACACACAAATCCAGACTCCTGTTACACACACACACACACATACACACACTATAGACTCACACTACACAAAAACACAGGCCCCCGGCCTCCCTGTACAAACACACTATACACACACACACACACACACACACAATGCAAACCTACACTCACAGTACACACAAATCCAAACTCCTGGTACACACACACACACACACACACATACACACACAATGCAAACCTACACTCACAGTACACACAAATCCAAACTCCTGGTACACACACAAACACACACACACACACACACACACACACACACACACACTATAGACTCACACTACACAAAAAAACAGGCCCCCGGCCTTCTGGTACAAACGCACTATACACACACTATACAAACATACACTCACAGTACACACAAACACAGACTCCCGGTACATGCATACAACACACACTACACACACAATACAAACTTACACTCTACAGACACACTACACACTCAAACATACACTCACAGTTCATACAAACAAAGGCCCCCAGCCTACCGGTACACACACACTATACACACACTATACACACACACACACACACACACACACACACACTATACACGCAATATACACTACACACACCATACACACACTACATACTCAAACATAGTGATAGTTTACACAAACACAGGCCCCCAGCCTCCCTGTGCACTTACACACACACAATAGACACGTTATACACACAAACGGCTCACCGGTCAGGTATACATCCGCGCTAAAATATAGTGCTGAAAGTCATCATAGCTTGCGTAGAACAGACCCAGCTCCCAACCCAACATTGAGAATAGATTAGTGCAGCACGTTAATGCCGATAACGGTGGTAACTACTACAATACACACACACACACACACACACATTTTGTAACATTACAAAGATTTGACTATTTTTTTAAATGATGCCGCTCTTTTTTTTTTTTTTTTTTAGCCCTCTGTGAATCCTGAAAAATAAAATGCATCACCTATTATCATAAATAAGGGATTTCTTAAAGCCGATGATCAGAAATCAGGATGTTAGAGGATGATGGACACTGCAGTAATGATGCTGGAACATCTGCTGTTTAAATGTTGCACTATATCAGTTGGTGTCAAATTCCTGGAGGGCCGCAGCTCTGCACAGTTTAGTTCCAACCCTGATTAAACACACCTGATCAAACTCATTGAGTCCTCCAGGCTTGTTTAAAATCTACAGGTGAAGCTGCGGTCACACTAGAGATTGTGTGTGCGAAATTCTGTCGTGCGGCTCTGCGTAAAGGGGCGGGATTAAACAAGATTATTAGACATTATAAAAGCGAGCGATTGCTCCATGTTTTAAAGTTCTGTGCAGAGAGGTCTTGTTTTGATTCTCGATTGGTCTCACGCAGTCAAGAGATGCGATTTCGCAGGTCAGAGTTCACCAAGCTTGAACTTTGCTCCACATCGACCTGCCAAACTTAACGCATGACCCTGCGTTTCCGTATTCGCGCGAGTATGAATGGAAGTCTATAGGAAAAAAAGTCGAGTGTGAACGCAGCTTAAGGCCCCGTTTACACTAATTGTTTTAGTTTGGAAACGCATAAGTTTGGCTACGGTTACGCCATCCGTCCACACTCCGCCAGAGTTTGAGCGCTGGAATCGGAGCGTTTTGTAAACGCTGGAGAGGCTGTGTTCATTCTGAAGCGCTGCTGCTCCGTCTCAGTGTGGATGAGGGAAAACAGAGACATCTGGAAACGGAGGCGGAGCTGCTGAGATTCGCTAGCTGATTGGGGCTTTTGTGTCATTGCGTATCCTTCCCTTATTGGTCAAGCCCCTATCACATGACTATAACACATGACTTTAACGCTACCGGGAGACAGCAGACCAGCCTTCACTGTAAACAACAACATGCACACAGAAATGAGAGCGCTGTTTGCACTGTTGTCTGTTTTAGGCTGCATTGTGCAGTTATTCATTTGTTACGTTTAGTAACTCGACCTCGTCGTCTGTCCACAAAAACACCTCTCTTGCTTTCTTTGCCATCTCGTTCATTGTTCAACCGGCGTTTGTTGACTAACAATAACCAAATGCAGAGCGAGACACATGCTTCCTGTTTATACTAGAACACGCATGCCCAGAGTGCGCCAATGGTCACGTGATACACGCTTTTGGTGGCGTAGTGTGGACGGAGATATGTTCAGAAACGCTGGGTGAAACGCGGATCGTTTTTGATCTTAAACAACATTTTAAAACTAAAACTCACTAGTGTAAACGGGGCCTCAGTGTGTTGGAGCAGGATTAGAACTAAACTGTGCAGAGCTGCGGCCCTCCAGGAATTGAGTTTGACAACCTTGCACTATATCTTCCAGAGGAAATTTTAAAATGTCTATATTTCTCTATTTCTGAGTCTTGATGTGCATTTGCGTGTGTGTGTTTGTGTGTGTGTGTGTGTGTTTGCGTGCGTGTGCGTGTTGTCTGTCTCTCCCGCAGGATCATTAAATGAGCAGCAGCGGTGGCGACTCCAGACCCTTTAGTTGAAGATTTTTGAATCACTGCGAGGAGGAGAACAGACCTTTTGTAACAGAGGTTTCTAGATTTGCAACGCCTTGAAGACTTTTACTTTTTTTCTTAGTGAGAAACACTAGCTGTAGAATGACTTGTATGATTTAAACAGAGAACTATTTCTAAAAAAAAAAAATCAGGACATCCAATTGTTACTAAATAACTTGTGTACACCATTATCCGAACGGGGGGCGTTTTCTTTTTTTTTCCGGGACGAGTCGGTTTGTTTTTCTATTCTTCCTTTTTAATTCGTACGATATATATATATAGAGATGTATATCGGCAAACGAACCCGGAGTGTGTGTGCGTGTGTGGGCGTTTCATCGAGCGATCGCGCAATATAATCTCTTATTTTTCTAGTTCTGTTGCAATAAAACGATGGGGGCGTGGCTTAGCAGTCTTGAATTCGTTATCGTTTCGTTCGTTTCGGTTTCTTCTCGTCATGAAATGTTTTAAGAATGTGTACAAAATGTGTTTCCTTTTTGGGTTTGTTTCTCTTACATAAAGCATTTTAATTGATTCAGTGCGATAATAATGAAAAACTGTGATGTTTTTGTTACAGAAATATATGCTTCTTTTGTTACACGCGTCATGATGATGATGATGATGATGATGATGATGATGGTGGTGATGATGATGTAATTCCTCATGTACTTTGTATTCTGTTTTCAGTGTCGTTTTATTGTACTCTGGTTAAGAAAAAGGTGCAATATCTTATTTCATAATTTTTTTGAAACAAAGATGGACTCTCTAATATTTTGACAGACGTTTAACGTGTAGATCTTAGCTATTTTTTTTAGATGATAATTTTATATGACCGTGATTATTATTATTCTTTTTTTTGCCAGGGAAAGGGTGGTCTTGCGTATCGTGAGGTTGTTTTTTGCCTTTGCTCTCTTGTAAAACTATGTATGTATGCGCAGATACTTGACTAAATACTTTATTTAAAACATATATATACATATATATATATATATAAATATAATTAAATCAAAGACGTTTTTGGTCCCTTATTTTTCTCTTCTGTTTTCATACTGAAATTTGTCAAAGATTGTGAATGTGTAATCTGAAATTTGATGTTGCATCTTGCTGACGGATGATAATAATGTGTGTGTTTTTCTGTACAACTCAAAGACTTTAAAGCGTTCAGGACTGCTAAGCCTCCAGAGCCTATACCTGTGTATGAATTAATTAATTGATTAATTGTAGTTTTTTTTATATTGGAAGTATTGGATGATCAAAGTGGTCGTGTTCTTTGGTACCGCCTCTCTCTCTCTATCTCTCTCCATCTTCATCAGCTCATGCGCTCACTCTGGACACACCACCGTTTTAATTCTGTTGTTTCTTTCTACTGTGTGATCTAATATATGTATGATTGATTAGTTACCAACATTGATCTAGTATTAACTTCATTGCTTAATGAAAAGGGATATTATAATTTCGAAATGTTTAATTTTAGTGTTTCTTTTCTTCCTCATGTGTACAGGTAACCATGTATTAAAATTGATCGAAAGACTACCACTGCTTTTTGTGCTTTTATTCAGTTGCGATTGGACTTTTCGCTCTATTACATGTTCGTTTGGAAATCAACGTTTTATTAAGCGAATTCGTGAGAATCATTCCAGAACTGTGGGTACATCTGAAACATTTTCCTTTAACTGAAATGATGAACAGCAAATGTATATTTTATAATACAATTAATTCATTAATATTGTAAAATAATGCAAAAGGCTGAAATGTGAAACATTTGATTCTGTTTCTGTTAATTATTTAACGTATTCTAGTTAAACTTTTTAAACCAGTTGTGGAGTTGATGATAATGGAGTTGACAATGCCAGAGTTGCAGAGGTAATAATAACAGTTGATGATAACAGAGTTGGGGAGGTGACAATTGCGGAGTGTACAATTACAGTTAATAACAGAGTTGCAGAGTTGACGATAACAAAGTTGACAGTAACTGAGTTGAAGAACCAAGTTGCAGAGGTAATGATAAAAGTTGATTTTATTAGTTGATGATAATGGAAATGACTATAACAGTTGTGTAGTTGACGATAATGGAAATGACTATAACAGTTGTGGAGTTGACGATAATGGAAATGACTATAACAGTTGTGGAGTTGACGATAATGGAAATGACTATAACAGTTGTGGAGTTGATGATAATGGAAATGACTATACCAGTTGTGGAGTTGATGATAATGGAAATGACTATAACAGTTGTGGAGTTGACGATAATGGAAATGACTATAACAGTTGTGGAGTTGATGATAATGGAAATGACTATACCAGTTGTGGAGTTGACTTTAATGGAAATGACAAAAACAGTAGTGGAGTTGACGATAATGGAAATGACTATAACAGAGTTGTGGAGTTGACGATAATGGAAATGACTATAACGGAGTTGTGGAGTTGACGATAATGGAAATGACTATAACAGTAGTGGAGTTGACGTTAATGGAAATGACTATAACATTTGTGTAGTTGACGATAATGGAAATGACAATAACAGAGTTGTGGAGTTGACGATAATGGAAATGATTATAACAGTAGTAGAGTTGACGTTAAGGCAAATGACTATAACATTTGTGTAGTTGACGATAATAGAAATAATAATAACAGAGTTGTGGAGTTGACTTTAATAGAAATGACTATAACAGAGTTGTGGAGTTGACGATAATGGAAATGACTATAACAGTAGTGGAGTTGACATTAATGGAAATGACTATAACATTTGTGTAGTTGACGATAATGGAAATGACTATAACATTTGTGGAGTTGACGATAATGGAAATGACAATAACAGAGTTGTGGAGTTGACGATAATGGAAATGATTATAACAGTAGTAGAGTTGACGTTAAGGGAAATGACTATAACATTTGTGTAGTTGACGATAATGGAAATGACAATAACAGAGTTGTGGAGTTGACTTTAATAGAAATGACAATAACAGAGTTGTGGAGTTGACAATAATGGAAATGACTATAACAGAGTTGTGGACTTGACGATAATGGAAATGACTAACAGAGTTGTGGAGTTGACGATAATGGAAATGACTATACCAGTTGTGGAGTTGACAATAATGGAAATGACTATAACAGAGTTGTGGACTTGACGATAATGGAAATGACTAACAGAGTTGTGGAGTTGACGTTGATGGAAATTACTATAACAGAGTTTGTTGAGTTGACGATAATGGAAATGACTATAACAGAGTTGTGGAGTTGACGATAATGGAAATGACTAACAGAGTTGTGGACTTGACAATAATGGAAATGACTAACAGAGTTGTGGAGTTGACAATAATGGAAATGACAATAACAGAGTTGTGGAGTTGACGATAATGGAAATGACTAACAGAGTTGTGGAGTTGACAATAATGGAAATGACAATAACAGAGTTGTGGAGTTGACGATAATGGAAATGACTAACAGAGTTGTGGAGTTGACAATAATGGAAATGACTATAACAGAGTTGTGGAGTTGACGATAATGGAAATGACTATAACATTTGTGTAGTTGACGATAATGGAAATTACTATAACAGAGTTGTGGAGTTGACGATAATGGAAATGACTAACAGAGTTGTGGAGTTGACAATAATGGAAATGACTAACAGAGTTGTGGAGTTGACGATAATGGAAATGACTAACAGAGTTGTGGGGTTGACAATAATGGAAATGACAATAACAGAGTTGTGGAGTTGACGATAATGGAAATGACTAACAGAGTTGTGGAGTTGACAATAATGGAAATGACTATAACAGTAGTGGAGTTGACGTTAGTGGAAATGACTATAACATTTGTGTAGTTGACGATAATGGAAATGACTATAACATTTGTGTAGTTGACGATAATGGAAATGACAATAACAGTTGTGGAGTTGACGTTAATGGAAATGACTATAACATTTGTGTAGTTGACGATAATGGAAATGACTATAACATTTGTGGAGTTGACGATAATGGAAATGATTATAACAGTAGTAGAGTTGACGTTAAGGGAAATTACTATAACATTTGTGTAGTTGACGATAATGGAAATGACTATAACATTTGTGGAGTTGACGATAATGGAAATGATTATAACAGTAGTAGAGTTGACGTTAAGGGAAATTACTATAACATTTGTGTAGTTGACGATAATGGAAATGACAATAACAGAGTTGTGGAGTTGACGATAATGGAAATGACTATAACAGAGTTGTGGACTTGACGATAATGGAAATGACTAACAGAATTGTGGAGTTGACGTTGATGGAAATGACTAACAGAGTTGTGGAGTTGACGATAATGGAAATGACTAACAGAGTTGTTGAGTTGACGATAATGGAAATGACTAACAGAGTTGTGGAGTTGACGATAATGGAAATGACTAACAGAGTTGTGGAGTTGACAATAATGGAAATTACTATAACAGAGTTGTGGAGTTGACGATAATGGAAATGACTAACAGAGTTGTGGAGTTGACAATAATGGAAATGACAATAACAGAGTTGTGGAGTTGACGATAATGGAAATGATTATAACAGTAGTAGAGTTGACGTTAAGGGAAATGACTAACAGAGTTGTGGAGTTGACGATAATGGAAATGATTATAACAGTAGTAGAGTTGACGTTAAGGGAAATGACTAACAGAGTTGTGGACTTGACAATAATGGAAATGACTAACAGAGTTGTGGAGTTGACGATAATGGAAATGACTAACAGAGTTGTTGAGTTGACGATAATGGAAATGACTAACAGAGTTGTGGAGTTGACGATAATGGAAATGACTATAACAGAGTTGTGGAGTTGACGATAATGGAAATGACTATAACAGTTGTGCAGTTGACGTTGATGGAAATGACTGTAACAGTTGCGGAGTTGACTTTAATGGAAATGACTATAACAGTTGCGGAGTTGACAATGATGGAAATCACTATAACAGAGTTGTGGAGTTGACGTTAATGGAAATGACTATAACAGTTGCGGAGTTGACGATAATGGAAATGACTATAACAGTTGTGCAGTTGACGTTGATGGAAATGACTGTAACAGTTGCGGAGTTGACTTTAATGGAAATGACTGTAACAGTTGCGGAGTTGACAATGATGGAAATGACTATAACAGAGTTGTGGAGTTGACGTTAATGGAAATGACTATAACAGAGTTGCGGAGGTAATGATAACAGTAGATAATAGAGTTGGGGAGTTGACAACAACAGCTGATTACAGAGTTGCGGACTTTACGATTACAGTTGATAACGGAGTTGACGATAACAGAGTTGACAGTAATGTAGTTTAAGATAATCAAGTTGCAGAGGTAATGATAATAGTTGATGATATATAGATAGATAGATATAGATATAGATATACATATTTAAAATTGTAATGGACAGTTTGAATTACAGTAATATGTGCATCGCCTGAAGGTGGACAGTTGTTTTCTGCTTGTCTTGTAGATTTCAGAGTTGATCAAGACTGAAGCCTTTAGTTTTCCATTACAGATGATCTTAAACTCTGACCTGCAGTCAGTCTAATGCATCCGCTTTTCCGTGTGTGTGTGTGTGTGTGTGTGTGTGTGTGTGTGTGTGTGTTCAGTGGTGGTTTGTGGGAGGATTCATTGAGCTAAATGGATTTTTAAACACTGATGATTTTCTTTCTGCCCTCAGGCCTGTGTGTGTGTGTGGTTTCTCCTTCTCTCTCTCACACACACAGAGAGAGAGAGAGAGAGAGACGGACACTGTTGCATGTTTGTGTTTGTCAGTGGTTTTCCTTTGTGGCTTTTGCAGGTGTATTTTCCATGTAGAACACATTAGCTACAGAGAACTCCTGAACTGAGCTGTTTGTAAGTCGTGGGGGATAAACAGCAGTTTCAGTAATCTGATTTTTAATTCTCATCTGATTTACAGTTGTATTGTTTGCGTGGCGATGTTCAGTAAGCATGTCAGACCATTGAGTGTTTTTAGCATTAGTTCTTTTCATTTCAGCAAGTTCAAGTTCAGCAAAGCAAACACTGAATGCACACTTCACCCAACAACTTTAACAGTTCTGTGGTGTTTCATTTTGATGAGTGAATTGTTGATCAGGCGGCACGGTGGCTCAGAGTCCTCACAGCAAGAAGGTCGCTGGTTTGAGTCCCGGCTGGGTCAGTTGGTGTTTCTGTGTGGAGTTTGCATGTTCCCCCTGTGTTGGTGTGAGTTTCCTCCGGGTGCTCCGGTTTCCCCCACAGTCCAAACACATGCGGTATAGGGGAACTGATCAACTAAACTGGCTGTAGCGTATGAGTGTGAATGCGTGTTTCCCAGTACTGGGTTGCAGCTCAAAGGGCATCCGCTGTATAAAACATATGCTGGAGTAGTTGGCGGTTCATTACGCTGTTGCAACCCCTGATAAAGGACAAAGCTGAAGGAGAATGACTGAATGGATTTGTTGATAAAGGTAAATTGCTGCATGAGATGTGAATCAGCTGATGAATGAATGAATCCATGAACGAATGAACAATTATCGGCTGAATGATCGAATGTGTGACTGAACAGCTGGATGAATCAGTGATTGAACAAAAGAATGAAGGAATGAAATAAATGAGTGCTGAATGACTGAGTGAGTGAACGCTTGTGTGTGTGTGTGTGTGTGTGTGTGTGTGTGTGTGTGTGTGTGTGTGTGTGTGTTTCCGCATGATGTGCTAATCTCCTGAATTAGTAAACTTGCTCTGGTTAATGAGATTTCTGAAGAGGAGAAAGTGTGTGAAGTATAGAATAATGATCTGTCACGAGAGAGACCGTGTGTGTGTGTGTGTGTGTGTGTGTGTGTGTGTGTGTGTGTGTGTGTGTGTGTGTGTGTGTGTGTGTGTGTGTGTGTGTGTGTGTGTGTGTGTGTGAGAGCGCTTGAACAGCTGGTTAAATGTGTGTAATTGTAGGCTGTGATGTGTTAATAGTCTCTAATACAGGTGCTGAGCTGATCCACTGCTGTCAGATTAACACACACACACACACTCTCTCTCCCTCTCCCTCCCTCCTTACAAAGACCTGCAGCCGATTTGCGTCTTTAAAGGGGCGGCGGGGATTTGTGTGTTTGTGTGCAAGAGAGCAGAGATACGGTGTGTATCCAGAGTTGGTGTTATATAATTATTAATTACTAATAAAAGGGAAAGTGTGTGTGTGTATGTGTGTGTGTGTATGTGTGTGTGTGTATGTGTGTTAAGAGAGATGCAAAGAGAAAAAGTGTGTGTGAGAGAGAGAAAGTGTGTGAAAGAGAGAAATAGTGTGTGTGTGTGTGTGTTAAGAGTGATGAAAATGGAGAAGTGTTAGTGTGTGTGTGTGTGAGAGAGAGAGAGTGAGAGAGAGAGTGTGTGAAAGAGAAATTGTGTGTGTGTGTGTGTGTTAAGAGTGATAGGGAAGATAGATAGGGAGATAGAGAGATAGGGAAAGTGTGTGAAAGAGAAATTGTGTGTGTGTTTTAAGAGAGATGGAAAGAGAAAAAAGTGTGTGTGAGAGAGATAGTGTGTGAAAGAAAGTGTGTGTGTGTGTGTGAGAGAGAGAGAGAGAGAGAGAGAGAGAGAGAGAGAGAAAAAGTGTGTGTGTTTCAAGAGAGATGGAAAGAGAAAAAAGTGTTAGTGTGTGTGTGTGAGAGAGAGAGAGAGAGAGAGAGAAAGATAGAGAGTGTGTGAAAGAGAAATTGTGTGTGTGTGTGTGTGTGTGTGTGTGTGTGTGTGTGTGTGTGTGTGTGTGTGTGTGTGAGATAGGGAAAGTGTGTGAAAGAGAAATTGTGTGTGTGTTAAGAGAGATGGAAAGAGAAAAAAAGTGTGTGTGAGAGAGATAGTGTGTGAAAGAAAGTGTGTGTGTGTGTGTGTGTGTGAGAGAGAGAGAGAGAAAAAGTGTGTGTGTGTTTCAAGAGAGATGGAAAGAGAAAAAAGTGTTAGTGTGTGTGTGTGAGAGAGAGAGAGAGAGAGAGAGAGAGAAAGATAGAGAGTGTGTGAAAGAGAAATTGTGTGTGTGTGTGTGTGTGTGTGTGTGTGTGAGAGAGAGAGAGAAAGATAGAGAGTGTGTGAAAGAGAAATTGTGTGTGTGTGTGTGTGTGTGTGAAAGAGAAATTGTGTGTGTGTGTGTGTGTGTGTGTGTGTGAGAGAGAGAGAGAGAGAGAGAGAGAGAGAGAGAGAGAGAGAGAGAAATATAGGGAAAGTGTGTGAAAGAGAAATTGTGTGTGTGTGTGTCTGTGTGTGTGTGTGTGTGTGTGTGTGTGTGTGTGTGTGTGTGTGTGTGTGTGTGTGTCAGTCATTAATAAGTGATGGGGGCCGCTGGGCTCCTATAAGAGGCTCATGTCCTCCGCTCGGTGAGAGAGAGTGTGTGTGTGAGTGTGTCAGTGAGTGTGCAGTGATGGGCTCAGTCCTGCCCGCCGATCCGTCAGTGCCGGTGCCGCCGGCGCTGCTGCTGAAGTCCCGGTTCCGCGGCCCGGTGTGTGACGTCATCATCAGCTCGGAGATCCTGCACAGCTTCCTGTACGGGCGCTGGAGGAGCGCGCAGCCGGAGGAGCAGAGCCCGCGGACGGCCTTCACCGCCGAGGCGCTGGCGCAGTCCTTCAGCGGAGGTACAGCTCTGATCCACTCTGTTACAGATGAACAGCAGAATCTCTCTCTCCACATTAGGTTCAGAAGCTGCTCGACTTGCATGATGAGTGTTGTACATGTGTCGCCAAAGCTTTATACAGTTTACAGCAACATCTGAGTGGAGTCACGCTTTTCTAAATTACTCTAAAGCAGGAATTGCTGCTGTTGAATAGTTTTAGGGCTACTTGGATGAAAGCTGAAAGTTTTCTTAAGATCAAAACACAAATAGTAAATATAATAATAACCAGAATAACCTCCCACTACTGGGTTGCGGCTTGAAGCGCATCCGCTGCGTAAAGCAAATGCCGGAGTTGTTGATGACCCTAAATCAGAGACTGAGCTGAAGGAAAGTGAATGAATGAACTCTACATATAACAATCAACATTTTAGGATAAACAGACGGTAATAATTAATATTCTGTATATTAACTATGGTTCATCTAGACACGCGCATGTGTGTGTGTGTCTCTCTCTCTTTCTGTGACAGGCTTTAATAGCAGGATAGGATCAGTTTCCCCCTAGTCATGACTGAAGTCGTTTAATGTTGTAGTACTATTGTTTAATTTCGTCAAGTGAGTGTAAATGCTGTGGGGTTTGGGGTGGACTCTTTCTCTCTCTCCTTTTTCTTTGTGATGCAGGGAAACACTTTTTCCCTTCATTTGCACAATGTGAAAGGTTTAAAGTTTTGTTTCTGATGATTATACTTTTAGCTGTGCAGATTTGCAGGTTATTTTTTTTAAACAGATGACAGTGTTATTAGAGAAGCAGGGCAGCTATTCACAATCAACATTTCAGGATAAAACAAAGTTAAACAGTCATCATTTGAGGATTCATTTATAATGATTTAGCGGTGTTCATCTGTCCAAGCTGTTGCTTTTTAATCCAGTAAATTCTGCAATGCTTATTTTTGTTGTTAATTAATTACTTAAATACTAATTTAATTAATTAGTTGTTAAAACGTGGATTATCTTCCTCCTTTTGACTTTATTTCTTCATGTCCTTTAATCTTTTTTTCTTTTCCGCTTGTCTGAATAAGATGTCGATTTAATAAGTTTGTTGTTGTTTTAAATGATGTCTTCTGCTGAACATTAGCGTGCGATCAGTCTGCTGGAGAGGATTGTGTTTGTATTTTGATTTGATCTGTTGCGCATGTTGCTTCAGTCTGACTGAGCTGTAAATATGAAGGATTTTATGGACTGAATTGGGCAGATGCGTGTTTGTGAAGTGCTGAAAGAGGTGATGCCGTTCAAATTAATAAGTGGGTAAATTCATTTATTTCAGCAAAACTGTTGGGGGATTTCGGCTAAAACCACGTTTTCAGTTTACGAATAATCGTGAAATGCACGCTATTATTGCATTAACGGTAAATACAGCTTTCGTTTGGATTGTGCATGTGGTTAAAAACACACACAAAAAACGTTTAAAACCTTGTGTTTATTTAGGAATTTTTTTATTGTCATTTTGTTGCAAAATACAGAAGATGTTAGATTACTGCAGAGTAAAAAAAATTAGTGCAGAAACATAATTAAAAAAGTTTAATGTCGTAATAAAAGTAAAAACACGCATCTATCTATCTATCTATCTATCTATCTATCTATCTATCTATCTATCTATCTATCTATCTATCTATCTATCTATCTATCTATCTATCTATATATATATATATATATATATATATATATATATATATATATATATATATAATGATACGTCTAACCCTAACCTAATATATAAGATATATAACCTAATTGTTTACATAAATCGTGTAAAATGTGGTATACTGAAAATAAATAAAAATAAGAATTAAATTTGCAGTGTAAATCGTTCAAAACAATCACGACAGGCTTGATTTCTTTATTACATAATGTGTGCTGTGGTCAGTGTCACATTTGCGCATTGAAACAGTAAATACCACAGTTTGCTATATTATAGTTTTTAAATGTTGTGGTACTCTTTTCTTAAGTAAACTCTGGTGTATTGTAATAGGCAATAATAAGACATAAATGTGGTATTACATAGAAACGAATTACCACGTTAAATTGGTATAGTTGTTGTGTTTCCATAGCAACTATAGAACTGACAATTATGGATGTTGAATTAACCATAGAATTAAAAGGACAGATTAATTACTAAAGTTGTTGAATTACCATGGCAACAATATATAATTATTATAGTTGTTATGCCATAGCAACCATAGCATTACACCAACAGATTAATTACTGAAGTTGTTGTACTACCATAGCTACTAATCAGCACAACTGAATAATTAGATAAATTGTTGTGTTACCATCAACAACAGGCAATTATTGTAGTTTTATTACCGTAGCAACTATAAATTATATCAACTGATTGTTTTTCTAGTTGTTGTATTGCCATAGCAACAACAGATAATTAATATAATTACTATAGTTGTATTGCCATAGCGACTGTAGAATTACATCAACAGATTAATTACTAAAGTTGCTATAGCAACAAGATATTATTTACTAAAGTTGTTGTTTTACCATAGCAACTAATTAGCACAACATAATTACTACATAAATTGCTGTATTACCATGGCAACAACATTACTATAGTTTTATTACTGTAACAACTATAGAATTACATCAACAGATTAATCACTGAAGTTGTTACAACCATATATCGACTAATTAGCACAACAGAATTATTACAGAAATTGTATTACTATGGCAACAACATTACTATAGCTTTATTACTGTAGCAACTATAGAATTACATCAACAGATTAATTACTAAAGTTGTTGTATTGCCATCGCAACAACAGATAGTTACTGTAGTACTACAATAGAAACTGTAGAAATACATCAACTAATTATTAATTACCAAAGTTTTGCATTACCATCGCAACAATACATAATTACTATAGATGTGTTGCTATAGCAACTATAGAATTACACGCGCAGATTAAATTCTAAAGTTGTCGTATTACCATAACAACAACAGATTACCACCGTAGCAACTATAGAATTAATAAAACAGTTCAGCTCTCCTTTACAATAGTGTGCTTCAAAAACAAACAGCTCCAGTGTTTACTAGCATTAAGTTACTCGAGGCTACTATTTATTCATGCGGCGCTTGTTTATTAAAAGTGCTCCGAATGAAACCGCAGGACGCCGGAGCATGCATCTCTGTCAGCGGGACTGATCTCTGGGAATTTCTCGCAGGATGATGTTCGCTCTCCAGCGTTTAGTCTCTTTTATTCTCTCCATTGAGGCCCGTTTAACGCGGTGAAAGGTGCGCGTTCGGCGTGTAACCGCGTCCGACTGAATGAAGCGGCTTTAAATTCATTTGGTTAACTTTGTGCTTGACCTGAGAGAGCCGGAGAAAAGATGCCCGTCCCGGGAGCTTTATCCGCGCATTGACGGGCTCTCCTCGGCCTCCGTAACGCACCGTGAACGGCTCTTTCTGTCCTCATTCACGGCGTGTCAAGCAGCTAATCGCCTTTCCATCTTTTTGTTGGGCGAATTCCTGCGTGTTTTTAAACAAGCCGTCGCTTCATTCACTCGCGCTTATTGCTACAAACGCGCTGAAGGGATAATGAATGTGGAATGAGTCAGTGGAGGATAATGAGTGTCAGTATTCAGCTTCTTTGATTTTGACGTTAAATGCGAGTGTCTTTCTTTCGCGCGTTCAATGCGCTTTTACAGTCCCCCTCCCCGACATTTAACGCGTTTAATCCGGTTAAATAGAGGTCATATTTCGTGACCGAAATAATAATAAAGGCGATTGGTTTCATTCATTTGGTGTCGACAATGATGAGCTGCGTGCTTTTAGTTTGCGCACTGGAAACTTCTAAATCGCATCTCTGATTGACGGATATAGCTTACACGAAGTGATGAAGTGATAAAAACACAATTATTGCAGATTAATTATCAATATTTAGTGTTTTTCTTTTCTTTTTTTAAGAAGAATGCTTGTTATACGCTCTGTAATTGCGGAAATTTGGGCAAATTGTGGTCAAAATCATCTCCTGGCTAAATTTATTTATTGAACCCAAATGAAACCCAATTTTTTTATCCAAATTTGTCTTGTAAAACCCCACATTCTTTACATCAGAGGGGATAATCTGCATGTTTAATGAGCACAAGCAAATATTAACATGCGAAATCAGAATGCAGAATATTCGTTTTGTAAATAAAATAGGCTGGAATTAATGTACAGAGTTAATTAAGTTACTGGGTTATTAAATACATAATATTTTAATAACGTCGGGTTTTAATGTCCACATTAAATTATACCGACAAATCAGTTTTGTGGACAAACTTTTTGACTTCAATTTTCAGGTGAATTTAGAGAAGATAAATTGCTGAAATGGCCTATATGAGAGAGATCAGCTCATCGATGATTAGTGTAACAGCAGATGTGAAAATGAAACGCTTACTCTGAGCATTATTCTATATAAAATAGGGTAGTAATAAGTGATCAAACTAAATGCGATTCTGTCTGAAATGATCAAAATATTGGATTAAAATGTGCAAAATATTCTGGAATTATTTTTATAAGGTAGCCTACTTGGAGAAATATTTTGTGTTGATATTCCCTTTGATCCAACTGCTGCAGTCCTGTGGACGAAGTATTTATTTATTTCAAATACTGTCTGCTCTCTGCAGCACTAAAATCACGTCTAACTGGCTCAGATCAGACCCACCTACATATGAACAATGGATCAAAAAATGTATGAAATGTAAAGAATAACTTATTGCCTTAGACTCCAGATCAATATATTTGAAGCAAGATTCAACCCAATTTTAGAAATTACACATGACTAACTTTAAACATACAACAGAGAATTAATGAACAGCTACTTTACATGCACGATAAGCATATGAGACATCTCCTAATTTATTTATTTTTTTATTTATCTGTTATTAATTAATTTAATATATGTTTTTATATATAACTTTTACACAATATATACTGTTTTAAAATAAAACTGCAAATGTCCCTTTTTTCCCTTTCTCCTTTATCTTTTAAGTATCCATACTGACTATTTTTGATGTATCTCTGATTTTGTGTTGTGTTAAACAGTAAAAAAAGTGCAAAACCCAGTGGTTTCAAAGGATAACAATGCACATTTTAGATTAACATTAATCAGTATTTTTGGACTGTGATCTATAGTCAGAAAGTAACTGTGGAGTTTGCATGTTCTCCCCATGTTGGCGTGGGTTTCCTCCGGGTGCTCCGGTTTCCTCCACAGTCCAAACACATGCGCTATAGGGGAACTGATCAACTACACTGGCCGTAGTGTATGTGTGTGTGTGTGTGTGAATGAGTGTTAATGGGTGTTTCCCAGTACTGGGTTGCAGCTGGAAGGGTATCTGCTGTGCATATGCTGGAATAGTTAGCGGTTCATTCCGCTGTGGCGGCCCCTGATGAATAAGGAACTAAGCTGGAGTAAAATGAACGACTAAAGATGACTTATTTTTGTTACACTCAGTGTGTCTTTGTCTTCTAAATCATGAGGGAAAATGGGTGATAAAAAGAGCTCAAATGTATGTAAAACACTCTCATGTAGCTACAAAAACCCATTTAATATTTGACCCATAGCCTACACAACTTCATAACAAGCAATATTAACATATGCAGCCTGTATGCAAGTAAGCGCAGTTAATGGTCGTGCACATTTTAACAGTGAATTCATAAACAACATTAAATCAGCTGATGTTAAAACTGCCTCAGTCTGTTGTAAGCATTGTACAGGCTACATGGATCCATGATGTTAGCTGTAGCCTAGTCTGCAGTAATAAACTCAGATGCCTGCGTTTAATAAGCACACTTCAACATCTACTGCTACTAATGCATTATTAAAATCCACTAATGGGGGAGCGGAATAATCTTGTTTTTGTGTTGAGATGAGTTTATTTCACACACCACATTCATTCATTTTCCTTCAGCTTAGTTCCATTATTGATCAGGGGTCCCCACAGTGGCATGAACTGCCAACTATATATATATGTGTCCTTCTAGCTGCAACCCAGTACTGGGATAAACCCACACACTACGGCCAGTTTAGTTAATCAATTCCCCTATAGCGCATGTGCTTTGGGGAAAACCGGAGCACCCGGAGGAAACCCAAACCAACACGGGGAGAACATGCAAACTCCACATAGAAACACCAACTGACCCAGCTGGGACTCGAACCAGAGACCTTCTTGCTGTGAGACTACAGTGCTAACCATTGAGCCAGCTTGTTGCTGTTCCACTCGTCAGATTAATTAGCTTGTTTTACTGAAAAACTCTGTATTTTGACTCTTTGTTTCTGAAAACATCATAATGTTTTCTGCTCGTCTTTGCTTCTTGACGAGACAAAGCTCATTTTTTTTGCAGTGAATGAACATCCAGCCAGCTGTTATTGCAGAATAAAGCTCTTTTCAGTCTGAAAACAAAACAATTCAGTGCATTTACTAACAAGTTTTACTGAAGTTTTTAAGGTAAGTGGCTGACCATTTATATGGGCTGATTTTACACAAATAAATTAAATGTAGTAATGTTCAACCTAATTTGATTGATTTAATTCAGTAAGTCATGTAAAGTGTGCATTTATATAGTGCATTTATTGTGGTGTTCAAATGGAGACCCAAACGCATGGCTATAAAGTGAAGAGTTATTGATGGCAAACAAGATGCAGTAGAGCAGGGGTGTCAAACTCAATTCCTGGAGGGCCGAAGCCCTGCACAGTTTAGTTCCAACCCTGCTCCAACACACTTACCTGTAGGTCTCAAACAAGCCTGAAGGACTCGATGAGTTTGATCAGGTGTGTTTAATTAGGGTTGGTAGTAAACTGTGCAGAGCTGCGGCCCTCCAGGAACTGAGTTTGACACCTGTGATGCAGAGAGTTCAGTTCTTCTATAAAGAAAGTTTCTCCTGGCCAAAAATAAAAGGGGAAAAAGGCAGTCAAAGTGCTCAGCCTTCTTCTGGGTGATGCTGTTGTAACCCCGCCAGTCCTACGTCACCCAACCTGCTCCAAGCTGGTGTCGAACCGACATCCTTCTGCATGGGAGTCGGTTGCTCTATCAAGGAGGTTAAAGACCATGACCTCTAGAGTCTGTCACTAGAGCGCCTTTAGAGGTCAGAGGAGTGAGGTTTACCTGCACAGCACACACTAGCTGGCCTCCGTTACACTCACCCCAGTGGTGTAGTCTTTGCTATACGCACGTATACTCTGTATGCTTACTTTTTTCATGAGCTGTTTGGGTATTACCACTTCTAAGGATCAATAATTATACTCTCAGTATACTCACTTGTTTTTCTGATTAAACTTCCCTATTTTACATCTATTTGCGTCCCCTTTAACTGTATAACAAACTCACAACTTATTTTGTTAAGATGTGCCTATTTCTTACAATTCTTACTTAAATATATATTTATATGACACATTTTTCTTTGTTTACCCCATAAGGATCTGATCCTGATCCACCCTAAAATTAAAATCCTAAAATCGCCCCTGTAAAACAGTATTTCACATTTGTCTTAATTGTGCCGCTAGTGAACGACACTATACCGTATATAACACTAAAAACAAACACTACTCATAAATCGCATAACAATGTGCGATTTAAAAGGGTAACTACTAGTATATAATAGCGACAACAGAAGACAGACTCCTTTGGTTTAAAACAAGCATGCACGAATGTGACAATTAAAAATAATTGCGGATTGATGTTTAAAGGAACCTATAAAATGTAGAGTAATAAGCCAGTAAAGAAAGTAAGCTAAAAAGCTGTACCTTGTACATCAGGTAACTGATGTAAAAAAAAAAAAAAGATATATTAAATGAATTAATATTAAATAATTTTTATTATTAATTAATAATATAAATAAATTCTATATATATATATATATATAATCTCCAATGAAACGAAGAAACATTGACTTTCGTCATTTCTTTGCGTACTTTCATTTAAAATTTGTGTCGGGTGTAATAGTACACGACCTTTTTTTCTAGGACTACACCACTGATTCACCCCCTAAACCTCCCTCCCATCCGGGTCACGGCACCAATATAACCCCGACGGTCACTGCTTTTATTCTAGCCGAAATAAAACAAGTAAGACTTTCTCCAGAAGAACAAATATTAGAGGCAATACTGTGAACAACTCCTGAATCTGTTCAACATCATGAGGGAAATATTTAAAGAATTCACAGGAGCGCGAAAAATTTGTAAAAATTGAAAAATTCAATTTTTTGAAAAATTTGTCCCTTGTAAATGTAGTACAGCCAGCCAATCCCTATTTCAGTGT
>NC_141025.1:1292500-1357500 GCF_052040795.2 Danio rerio | reverse complement strand
GGGGTTACATTTGCGACAATTCTGTGTGCACATGCGTGAGTGTGCAAAACGGCGGGTGCATCTATGCTAGTAATTCTGTGTGCAAAGGAGAGAGGGGTCTGGATGCAGTCCTGGTGCAGGTGCAGCCTGAGCTGCATGCAATGCTTTTAATGCACACCTATAACCCCGCCCATCACAGTGATGTCACTAGCTCCATTGAGTGCATTGTGTCTCAGCTTGCAAATCCAAGTCTGCATCCAGAATCTATTGGGCAAAAGGTCATATTTTGAGCATGCAATATGGCTTGTCGCACATGCGTTATCAATTCTTTGCACAAAAGATCAGTGGTTTTAGAGTGCACAATGGTTTGTTGCATGCACATTAATAATTCTGCGTGCAAAAGATCATGTTTCGAGTGTGCAAAACGGCTGATTGCATCTATGTTAATAATTCTGTGTGCAAAAGAGAGAGCGGGTCTGGATGCAGATGCAAGCTGAGCTGCATGCAAGCTTTTAATGCACACTCCTAACCCCGCCCCTCACAGTGATGTCACTAGCTCCATTAAGTGCACTGAGTCTCTGCTTGCAAATCCAAGTCGGCATCCAGAATTGGGCAAAAGGTCATATTTTGAGCATGCAATATGGTTCGTTGCACATGCATTATTAATTCTTTGCACAAAAGGTCATGCTTTTAGAGTGCACGATGGTTTGTTGCATGCACATGAACCATTCTGTGTGCAAAAGATCATGCTTGAGTGTGCAAAACGGCTGATTGCATCTATGTTAATAATTCTGTGTGAAAGAGGGAGGCGTCTGGCTGCAGTCCTGGTGCAGGTGCAGCCTGAGCTGCATGCAATGCTTTTAATGCACACCCATAACCCCGCCCATCACAGTGATGTCACTAGCTCCATTGAGTGCATTGTGTCTGAGTCTCAACTTGCAAATCCAAGTCTGCATCCACAATCTATTGGGCAAAAGGTCATAGTTTGAGCATGCAATATGGCTTGTCACACATGCGTTATCAATTCTTTGCACAAAAGATCAGTGGTTTTTAGAGTGCACAATGGTTTGTTGCATGCACATTAATAATTCTGTGTGCAAAAGAGAGAGCAGGTCTGGATGCAGATGCAAGCTGAGCTGCATGCAAGCTTTTAATGCACACTCCTAACCCCGCCCATCACAGTGATGTCACTAGCTCCATTAAGTGCATTGTGTCTGAGTCTCAACTTGCAAATCCAAGTCTGCATCCACAATCTATTGGGCAAAAGGTCATATTTTGAGCATGCAAAATAGCTTGATGCACATGCATTAACAATTCTTTGCACAAAAGATCATGCTTTGGGAGTGCGCAATGGTTTGTTGCATGTGCATTAACAATCATCTGTGCAAAAGATCATGTTTCGAGTGTGCAAAACGGCTGGGTGCATCTATGATAATAATTCTGTGTGTTAGAGAGAGGGTGTCTGGATGCAGTCCTGGTGCACATGCAATCTGAGCTGCATGCAACGGTTTTAATGCACCCCTAACCCCGCCCCTCACAGTGATGTCACTAGTTCCATTGAGTGCATTGTGTCTCCAAGTCGGCATCCAGAATCTATTGGGCAAAAGATCACATTTTGAGCATGCAACAAGCGCACATTAACAAGTCTGTGCACAAACAGTTTTTAAGTGTCAAAACAGCTTGTTGCACATGCATTATTGATTCTTTGCACAAAAGATGATGCTCTGGGAGTGCACAATGTTTTTTTGCATCTGCATTAACAATTGTTTGCACAAAATGTCAGGTTTTGAGCATGCAAAATGGCTTGTTGCTTGCTCTAAACATGATCTTTTGTGCACATAATTGTCGCAAATCTGACCCCACAATGGCTAGGCATATTTCGAAAACTGCAGAGTACAAGCAGATGGGCAGATTTTGATGAAAGATTAACAAAACAAACAGTATTTTATTGCTAAATAAACTTTGGATATTTTAATTTCATGCATACTTTAATGTGCTGAACGTATGGCAGCACACTCTACAGGAAAATAACTCAAACTCATAAAGGTTTAGAAACACTTAAAGGTGAAAAAAGTATAGAGTAAATGTTCATGTTTGGGTGAACTGTCCCTTTAATGCATTTTAACTGTCTTCATTGTGTAAATGTTTCTAAAATAAACAAGTGTTTCTGTCTTGTTTTCCAGCACAAAGCTCTTTCTGAATGAACATTTACTGGAGAAGCGGAGCATATTTTGTTGTTGATAAAGACAAATGAATGAAAATGATGCATATTTCTGCATTAAAGCAACCAAACCTGTTAATAGAGTCAGAGAAATAACTCACAGTTATTTAATTCACAGAGGAAATTCACTGCAGAAAACTTGTTTAGCATTAAAATAATATTAATATTTAGCTCCTCCAGTAAACGTCTTCTTTTATTCTGTAATGAATCTTTTATAGGAGTACACTTTTATATTCATGTGTGTTGGTGATGTTTCTGTCCGCTCTGAGATTTACTGGTGATTATTGTGCAGAACCGTCCAGTTGAGCAATACAGATAATTATAACCGAAGGCTTTAAAGTCCGAGTGAACCGGATGAACTGCAGGTTTTATTTCAGTATGTTGCATCTCCAGCTGAAACGGAATATTGAGTAGGGGGCGGGGTTTTAAATTAGAGCTCCGCCTTTCATCTTTTACCTGCAGCAAACTAATGGTTGGAGGGGCGTGGCTAAGCATATTTCGCCCAATCAGAGAAGGTCTTCTGTGCAGATTTTGATTAAATGAGACGATTTGATTTGGTACAGACCTGAAAGAGTTTGTGATTATGATAATACTGAATTACAGAATTGCGCAATAGCAGCTCATGGATGATTGAACACAGCGATTGTGGATATTGTGGTGTGTTGATCCAGTTTATCAGGCACTGGCAGAAGTCAGAGTTAAAATGTAAATATGTTTGTATTGTCTATTGTAAATAAAACTTTGATTCCACTGTATTACTGGAGGACCGTGAGTGTGTTTTTTAAATGTACGCATTCCTTCAGGTTTAAAGCAACATAAAAAAAAAAAACATGCAAAATAAGTTCAATAATATATATACATTCACTGGCCACTTTATTAGGTACACCCGTCCAACTGCTCGTTAACTTAAATTTCTAATCAGCCAATCACATGGCAGCAACCCAATGCATTTCGGCATGTAGACATGATCAAGACGATCTGCTGCAGTTCAGACTGAGCATCAGAATGGAGAAGAAAGACTTTGAACGTGGCATGGTTGTTGCTGCCAGACGGGCTGCTCTGAGTATTTCAGAAACTGCTGATCTACTGGGATTTTCACGCACAACCCTCTCTAGGCTTTACATAGAATGCTCCGACAAAGAGGAAATATCCAGTGAGCGGCAGTTCTGTGGGCGCAAATGCCTTGTTGATGAGGTCAGAGGTCAGAGGAGAAATATAAAGGAAATATTTCCCATTTTCATAAGGCTTTTTTCAAGACATCCATATTTTCCCATTTCAGGCCTCTTTTCAGATTTTTAAATCCTCCATCCTTTACCACAGCAGACCGATACATCAACTGCATTACAGCTGCCGCTGCACCAATCCGCCTGTCAATCTCACGCTCCATCCTTCCCTCACTCCTGAACAAAATCCCGAGATACTTGAACTCCTCCACCTGGGGTAAAGACTTTCCTTCAACCTGGAGAGGGCAGGCCACCTTTATCTGTTGGAGCACCATGGCCTCAGACTAGGAGGTGCTGCTTCTGTAAGGGGCCGGTGCATTGTGGAACAGGTTGTGGTCATAGGATAGGCACAGAATCTGGCTCCTGGGACATGTTTGGATTTTCGCATCTTCAAAACACTCATCCTCTTCAAGATAATTCAGTTTTCCAGCTTTGTCTTCTTTGCGAGTACTTTTCTAGCCTTTTCTCCAGACATTTTCAAGACTGTCAGATTATTTTTTTTGTTTCAGATTCCCGTTTTCCCACTAGATTTTTGTGCTTTTCTGAAGCCATTTTTACATTTTGATGACTTTTCCATTGTAAAAACTTCGTCTTTTTCAAGATGTTTTCAAGACTTTCAAGGTTTTTCCTTTTTTTTCAGGTTTCTGTTTTTCCAAGACTAATTTTTTTTCATAACTGTTTATATTTTTACATTATTTTTCAGAACATTTGCAGATTTTTCTACACTTTTAGATATTTTCTTAATTTTTCAAGACTCAGGACCCTATCATAAACAGCTCTGCCTCAATGCCTTCTTCACCTCTTTCAGAGGGGGGCTTCTTCAGTTTATTTAAGACCATCTGCATCTGTGTTATGTGATTATTATGATCAGTATTATTGATTATCTGCAGATTTATATTTGCTTTAATAAACACAAGTGTAGATGTGTCCAGCTGTGGGGTTTTGGAGACGTCTGCATCAGCATATGTGGATAAGAACAGGACGCAATTGACTCTTAAAGGGATTGAGAGACGAGTCTCTGATTAGTTTAATGCAGGTTATGCTCAAAACACACCCAGAACTCATTAAGAGAATCAGCTCAACCCTGTTAGACCATGCGCAGAGCGGACTGTTCCATCCTTATAATAGCAGAAGTGGATTCAGACACGCTCTTATTGCGCTTGTGCCATGAGCTTTAGACCTTGTGCTTAGAATTGTAATATAGAGCCCCAAATCAGATGTTTTTGTAATAGTTTCCTCAATGTTTTACTGAAAAAAGTCATGAAAATCAAAACAGCTGTAGTGTAAAATAAAAGAAAAACTAAATAAAAAATGAAGGAAACTTAAAATATCAAAGAGTGACAAAAATGAACAAGTTAAAGAAAAGCATTTTAAAGGGCCTAAAAGCAGCATTATTATATGATCTGCACGATAGAGGAGAGTCTCATAAATGCAGCGAGATGTTTATTGCAGATTCCAGATTTGCATGAGAACATGAGAAGCCCTGAACATTCATCAAAACTGATTAAAGTGCAAATCAATGAAAAACAAGCTGAACTTTGGCTTGAGGTTGTCCACTATTGGTGTGCTGAATTCATTCAGTCAGAGATGAAGATTAAAACACACTTAATGCATAAAACATTTCAAACTAAAGCAACATTATAGCATGAGCTCACAGTCAAATACAGTAAACTAGCAGACGCTTCAACACTCGTGCAAAACCATCACGACAGAAACATTCAAATAAAACACACTGAACAGAAGATTTATAAAAACTGCATCCATAAAACAGACTGCTGAGGTTTAGGAGGCTCGAAACAAACCAAGAACATCATTTTCCACAACGGTGAGATCTTTAAACCTTCATCTTCAGAATTTCTGAATAATTTTTCAGAACAAACACCTGAATGTTCAGAAATCAGAACACATCTGAAACAAACTAAATGTCAAAAACCTCAAGAAGAAATATGAAACCAGTCAAGTAACATGAGGGGAGGATGAAATGAGAATAACTGAAAGTTATGAAACAATCTCTATAAACTCTTGAAAAATCTTTTTTAAATAAAGAAAATGAGTGGAGATGAAGTGACAGTTTATGAAGCAAATAATAAAGGAAGAAATTAAATGAAATCGCAATTAACCAATTATCAAAACTGTTAAAGATTACGCAAAAATGAAAAAACAAAACTCAAGTAAAACAAGTGTAATGATACAAAATAAAAAAAATGAAAATAAAAATGGAATAAAGTGGAAAAAGTTATGGGGAAAAAAATCTCTCAAAAAGTGAAACATTTTGTGAATATAAATGAAGAGGAATAAATCATGAACAAACTTTTTTTAATGAAAAGAATCTCAGTCAAGTAAAATGGGTGGGGAAAAGTGAAGAATTATATTAAAAAATTAAGGAAAATTATAAAATTTGCATACAAAAATTAAATGAAAATGATGAAAAAAATATCTCAAAAATCTTGAAATTTGTGAAACAACCTCCAAAATATCTTGAAAAATCTTTTTTTTTAATGAAGAAATGAGTGGAGATAATGTGACTAATTAATAAAAAAAATGAAAAGTTGTGAAGAGAACCATCTTAGAAAAAGTCACAAAAAAAGTCTTGAAAATTTGAAAAAACAAAACAAAACAAACAAAAAACCCGCAATAAATCAATTATCAAAAAAGTAAAAAAAAGATGCAAAAATGAAAAGAAAAGAAAAAAAAGAAAATAAATTCACAAATCAAAAGGACTGAAGAATAAAAAATGACGGGGAAAAAAGCTCTGAAAAAATGAAAAGCTAAATGAAAAACTAAAATAATGAAAAAAAAAATCTCAGTAAAAAATATCAAAATATTAAAATAAATAAAAAAATCCCAGTCAAGTAAAATAGTGAGTGTGTGGGGGGGGGGGTTTTTTTAAATATAATTTTTCACTTTTCAAGGAAGAAATACACACAAAAATGTGTTAGGTAAAATAAAACTAAATATCAAAGAAGAAAACAAAAAACATGAAAATAAAAGAAAATTCAATTCAGAAAAAAAACATGAAAATAAAAAAAAACAAGTAAAACAAACTTGGTGTATTGATACACAAATAAAAATAAGATAAATGTAATAAATGAGTTAAGAAAAAAACCTGAGAAAACATGGGAAAAAGGTCAAGACAAAATAAATTAAAATTAAATAAAAGGAAAACCACAAATCTCAAAAAGTGGTAAAAACATCAATAAAGGTGCACTTACTGGAGCAGCAGCAGAAGGACTGAAGATACGAAGATATGAGTCCTGTTTATTTCCTGCATGAAAGATGAAGAGCAAATGTCTGGTTTTGCTTCTGAAAGAAGTGTGTTTTTCTGTCCTTTCTCTCTTTGATGATAAACTGCGCTGAGGACTGCAGTTTCTCCAGTAAATGTGTGTGTGTTTCGATGACGCTGTTTCTCTGATGAGTGTGTTCATCTGCAGGATTTGCATGTCCATTGCTTTACAATTTCTCCCACAGCTGCAATAACTGATTCCCTGTGTGTGGCTCCAGCTCCTGCACACACACACACACACACAAACACACACAGAAACAAACACACACAATTATAAAAATTGATTTGTTAAAAAAAAAAAAAAAAAAAACGTTTCTGTTACCGTACCGTCAACTTCCTGTTACTCAACCTTCTGTTATCTTCAACTCTATTTCCGACCAGCTAGTCGCCTGTTACCTTCCGTCAATTGTTACCTTCGTCCATTCTGTTACCTACCGCCAACTCTGTTACTAATCGTCAACTCTGTTACTAATCGTCAACTCTGTTACTAACCGTCAACTCTGTTACTAACCGTCAACTCTGTTACCAATCGTCAACTCTGTTACCAATCGTCAACTCTGTTACTAATCGTCAACTCTGTTACTAACCGTCAACTCTGTTACTAATCGTCAACTCTGTTACTAATCGTCAACTCTGTTACTAACCGTCAACTCTGTTACTAACCGTCAACTCTGTTACCAATCGTCAACTTTGTTACCAATCGTCAACTTTGTTACCAATCGTCAACTCTGTTACTAATCGTCAACTCTGTTACCAACCGTCAACTCTGTTACCAACCGTCAACTCTGTTACCTATCATCAACTCTGTTATTAATCGTCAACTGTTACCTATCGTCAACTCAGTTACCGGCCATTAACTCTGTTACCAGCCGTTAACTCTGTTACCTACCATCAACTCTGTTACCTACTGTCAACTCTGTTACCAATCGTCAACAATATTACCAATCGTCAACTTAGTTACTTATCGTCAACTGCTACCTTCGTCCACTCTGTTGCCTATCGTCAACTGTGTTACCTTTGACAACTCATTTACCTACCGTCAACTCTGTCAACTACCATCAACTACCATCAACTGTTAGCGTCAACTCGGTTATCTGTCAACTCTGTTACCTTCTGTCAGCTCTCTTATCTATTGTTAACTGTTACCGTCAACTCTAGTTATCTGTCAAATTTCTGTTACCTACTGTCAACTCTGTTATCTTCGACAACTCTGTTACCTACTGTCGACTGTTACCTACCGTCAACTATTACCTACTGTCGACTGTTACCTACCATCAACTCTGTTACCTACGGTCAACTCTGTTACCTATCGTCAACACTTACCTAGTCAACTCTGTTACCTTCGTCAACTCTGTTACCTTCCGTCAACTGTTATAACAAACTCTGTTACCTACCGTCAACTGTTACCTACTGTTGACTGTTACCTACCATCAACTCTGTTACCTATCGTCAACACTTACCTAGTCAACTCTGTTACCTACCGTCAACTGTTACCATCAACTCGGTTACCTACAGTTGACTGTTACCTACAATCAACTCTGTTAACTACGGTCAACTCTGTTACCTACGCTCAACTCTGTTACCTACGCTCAACTCTTGTTACCTATCATCAACACTTACCTAGTCAACTTTGTTACCTTCGTCAACTCTGTTACCTACCGTCAACTCTGTTACCTACGGTCAACTCTGTTACCTACTGTCAACTCCGTTACCTATCATCAACACTTACCTAGTCAACTGTTACCTTCGTCAACTTGGTTACCTACCATCAACTCTGTTACCTACAATCAACTGTTACCTACTGTCGACTGCTACCTACCATCAACTCTGTTACCTATCGTCAACACTTACCTAGTCAACTCTGTTACCTTCTGTCAACTGTTACCATCAACTCGGTTACCTACAGTCAACTATGTTACCTACTGTCAACTGTTACCTACTGTTGACTGTTACCTACAATCAACTCTTACCTACGCTCAACTCTGTTACCTTCGCTCAACTCTTGTTACCTATCATCAACACTTACCTAGTCAACTTTGTTACCTTCGTCAACTCTGTTACCTACCGTCAACTCTGTTACCTACCGTCAACTCTGTTACCTATCATCAACACTTACCTAGTCAACTCGGTTACCTACCATCAACTCTGTTACCTACCATCAACTGTTACCTTCTGTCGACTGTTACCTACTGTCGACTGTTACCTACCATCAACTCTGTTACCTACGGTCAACTCTGTTACATATCATCAACACTTACCTAGTCAACTCTGTTACCTTCGTCAACTCGGTTACCTACCGTCAACTCTGTTACCTACCGTCAACTGTTACCTACTGTCAACTGTTACCTACCATCAACTCCGTTACCTACGGTCAACTCTGTTACCTATCATCAACACTTACCTAGTCAACTCTGTTACCTTCCGTCAACTGTTACCATCAACCCGGTTACCTAACATCAACTGTTACTTATCAACTTTGTTATCTATCGTTAACTGTTACCTACTGTAAACTCTGCTACCTAGTTAACTGTTATCATCAACTTTGTTACCTTCTGTCAACTGTTACCATCAACTCGGTTACCTACAGTCAACTATGTTACCTACTGTCAACTGTTACCTACTGTTGACTGTTACCTACAATCATCTCTGTTAACTACGGTCAACTCTGTTACCTACGCTCAACTCTTGTTACCTATCATCAACACTTACCTAGTTAACTTTGTTACCTTCGTCAACTCGGTTACCTACCGTCAACTCTGTTACCTACCATCAACTCTGTTACCTACGGTCAACTCTGTTACCTACGGTCAACTCTGTTACCTATCATCAACACTTACCTAGTCAACTGTTACCTTCGTCAACTCGGTTACCTACCGTCAACTCTGTTACCTACGGTCAACTCTGTTACCTACTGTCAACTCTGTTACCTATCATCAACACTTACCTAGTCAACTGTTACCTTCGTCAACTTGGTTACCTACCATCAACTCTGTTACCTACCATCAACTGTTACCTACTGTCGACTGTTACCTACCATCAACTCTGTTACCTACGGTCAACTCTGTTACCTATCATCAACACTTACCTAGTCCACTCTGTTACCTTCGTCAACTCGGTTACCTACCATCAACTCTGTTACCTACGGTCAACTCTGTTACCCATCATCAACACTTACCTAGTCAACTCTGTTACCTTCATCAACTCGGTTACCTACCGTCAACTCTGTTACCTACCGTCAACTGTTACCTACTGTCAACTGTTACCTACCATCAACTCTGTTACCTACGGTCAACTCTGTTACCTATCCTCAACACTTACCTAGTCAACTCTGTTACCTTCATCAACTCTGTTACCTTCCGTCAACTGTTACCATCAACCCGGTTACCCACCATCAACTCTGTTACCTAACAACTTTGTTATCTATCGTTAACTGTTACCTACTGTCAACTCTGCTCCCTAGTTAACTGTTATCATCAACTGTGTTATCTGTCAACTCTGTAACTGTCAAATTTCTGTTAACGTCAACTCTGTTACCTACTGTTAACTGTTAACTACCATCAACTCTGTTACCTATAGTCAACTGTTAGTCAACTCTTTTATCTGTCAAATTTCAGTTACTCTCAACTTTCTGTTACAGTCAACATTAAGGAAAATGAATTAAATATCCTTGAAATGTACCTGTAATTCTAGATAATGTGTGCGTTTGTGTGTGTTTATATGAGTGTGGTTGTGTCACCTGAGCGTCTCTGCTGATCTGCACTTTCTTGTTGTCGTTCCAGGGGTTCAGCAGTTTGTGTGTGAGCTGGAAGGCCAGACTCTCAGTGTGTATCCACTGCACCGAAAACACTCCACCCAGACCAGAGGAGCCGAAGTCCAGACAGCGCTCGCTGCTCACTGCAGACGTCATGCGTGCATATCCCTGAGACACAGAGAGAGAATTCTACATTGTTATAAATGAATCATCATCATCATTTTCTCCTAAATTGTTGACTATTAAATATACTTTTAAATGCGTCATTAAAACTATTATCTTTAGAAATGTGTTGAACAAATCTTCTCTAAACAGATATTAAAGAAAGATCCGCCCAGTGTGTGTCTGAGTATCTGTGTGTGTGTGTGTGTGTGTGTGTGTGTGAGAGAGACCTGGAAGTGTCCAGACCCCTGCACAGAGAACACCAGGAAGACTGCACTGCTGTTCTGGAAGGCTCGGTTCAGCTTCTGCTCGTTGTTGGGTGTGGTGGACCAGACGCTCCGCTGCTGCGACAGCTCGATGTTACGGGGGTTACTGCTCTTCATGATGAAGTAGCGTACGCTAGAGTGCGGCGCGCGCACACACGCTGACATGCTAACCTGCACACGCAACACACACACGCAGAGTGAGAGTAAGCAGACCATCAGAAACACACAGCACGCACAAAACACAAACACTGAGTCATGCTGCAGAAAAACACATACACACACGTTTACAGGGACACTCTATAGGGGTAATGTATTTTATACAGTAAAACCGCTTATCATATGGTCCTCCCCCACCCCTAAACCAAATCCTCACAGGAAATCTGATTATTAAATAACATTTTGAATTATAGGGACACAAGGTGTGACCCTGTAAACCACCCATAGCCATGTCATTATTAACTTTGTGTCCCTGTAAACCACATGTATTAGCACACACACAGACAGAGCTGAGGGCGACACACACATGGGCTTGAGACACAGTGAGCTGAGCAGGGCTTCGGAAACACACACGCAGACACAATCACACAGTTGAGAGCGACACCCACACACACCAAAGCAGCGGATGGAGACGTCGGCCCCTCAGAGATCCCACAGGGTGCCAGATCCTCCTCCTGATGGCGAGAGTGATGCATTCTGGGATTCTTCAGCTGAGATGCCAGTCGAGGTCTGCGGGACACACAAACACTGATGACACTGCAGATACCTCATTTACACACATCTACTACATCAATAACATTTCACAGCAAACAAATAACATTATAAATATGAAAAAGAAACAATTTTCAGCTTCTGATTAGGCCAAACTTACCACAAATAGTAAAAATTACAACAAAAAAATTATAATTTTTGTATTATATTACTAGTCAGCATTATAGGTTTTCAGAAATGTGTTTCACAAATTCAACTGTTGATGCTGATAATTAAAATAAAAAACATCCAATATTGACCAATATATCAATCAAATATGAACTGTTATGGCAGAATTATCACTATTAAAAATTACAAGCTTTCAGAAATGTTATGTTTCGCATATGGGGCGGCACGGTGTCTCCTCACAGCATAAAGGTCATTGGTTCAAGCCCCAGCTGGGTCAGTTGGTGTTTCTGAGTTTGCATGTTCTCTCTATGTTGGCGTGGGTTTCCTCCGGGTGCTCCGGTGTCCCCCACAGTTCAAACACATGCGCTTTAGAGGAATTGATCAACTAAACTGGCCGTATATTGTATGAGTGTGCGTGTGAATGAGTGTGTTTGGGTGTTTCCCAGTTCTGGGTTGTGGCTGGACGGGTATCCGCTGTGTAAAACATATGCTGGAATAGTTGTCGGTTGATTTCGCTGTGGCAACCTCTAATAAATAAGGGAATAAGCCAAAGGAAATATAATGAATGAATGAATGAATGAATGAATGAATGTTCCACTAATCTACTCAATCATGCAGGTAATTAAAGTAAGTAAAAAATATTGGTCGAACTGTTATGGCAGAATTATTATAAGGATTATACGTTTTCCAAAATGTTGTTTCACCAACCTACCTGCTTTTGCTGATCATTAAAATAATTAAAAAACACTAAATATTCACCGATCTATCGGTCAACATAGAATAGTTATGGCAGTATTTTACGTTTTTTTAGAAATGTAATGTTCCACAAACCTACCTATGATGCTGACACTCAAAAAAACAAAAAATAGTTTGAGAATAATCAGCGCACATGGCACCAGGACACCCTAGGCTGGAAGTCAATAGACTGATTTCACGCGGCCGCCATTTTCAAAAGCGAAATCGAGGCTGCGGTGGGAAGAAAACTGGAAGTATCATTGGGAGTCACATAGAAATGTTGTGTAACTGGCTGTATATCTTATCAGCGAAGAGAAAGTGACACAAATTTATTATTTCTCCGCCTTCCGGGTGACCCGAGGGTCCGTTCTGAATGAATGGTGAACGTAAAAAGGGATATCAGAGCTCATTTTCAGCTAAGTTAAGGGAAATGGCACTAGTTAGCGAACGTTTTCTTTCCCAAACACACGTTTTAGATGCCATTCATCAAACTCGAGTTAATAAACTGATTCTTTCACTATATTAGACTCGTCACGATACTGAATTAAAAGAAAGACTGGCAATTTCGCGCTATGATAGCTTTCTTAAAACAGCGCTGATTTGCCATTGTGTTCACAAGTTCAATAGACATGATTGTGATTGGCCGAGAAGGTCATCAGTTCACCCACCGCTGTATACCGAGCACAAAAAAAGTCGAGCCAAGGGATCTGCTTGATGACTCGACTGGTCCTGACGACTGCTTCGCGCTCCAGTCTGTATATCTGTGTTTGCACTGGGTGAAGAGCGGTAAACTGAGTGCAAACCAAACACAGATACACAGAGACTGAAGATCAGTCAAGTCATCCGCGCTCAGCAGCGCTTCCATGTTAGCGGGAAATCGCCGGGTTTAAAACTTCAGGACCAGGACAACACTATTACAGACAACACGAGGGCGTGCTGCAGAGGACTGCAGTGTTTTACTGCTCACCTGGTTACACAGGCTGAAGCAGGAAAGAGTCCTCACGGTGTTTAACTAGTGCCATGAGCTGAAGCCTAGGAGGACACTTAAGCGTATCATTGAGATTGTGATCTTGTTTGATGCTAAATTGCTTTTAACTGTTTAAAATAAACTTACTGAATGATATTAAAGTAATGGTTACACCATTTCTGCATTTTGAAATCTCGGCAGCAGCTGGAGGTGTGTTGTACACAGCAAGTTACTGCAATGTTTACAGTGCTCGTCCTATACTTCCGGGTTTCTTTCCATCGCAGCCTCGCTTTGGTTCTTTAAAATGCGTGAAATAAGCGTATGATGAACTTTGTGGTTGTATCATCTGATTTCGAACCGTATGTCTTGGACACTCGAGTAAAGAGAGAAGCACAGCAGTCAACTGATCACCACTTGGCGGCAGATGAGGACGGACAAACCCAGCAGACCCAAGTGTATTGAGAGGATACTCTCGTAATGTCTGGCTGAGCCAAATCAGAGGGATTCTCAACTCTCGCCTCTGGAGGCTGGAGACATTGAGACTGAGTGGTATATGATCTCCGACTCCATTGTTGATGCAACTGTGAGAAGCTGTGGCTGTGAGGCCTGAGAAGTCTGTCGTGGCAGCAATTCATGAACCAGTGGTGGATACCGGAAGGATGCCGTCAAGCTGCAGGAGGACTCCTACCAGACGGGGTTAACCTGTAGGACCCCCGAAGCAGCTGCCGGGTACTGATGGGCCAAGCGTGCTGCTGCTCGAGCAGTTGCAGAAGGAAAAACTCGGGCCTGGAAAGAGTTTGAGGAGACCATGGAAGAAGACCTCAAAGAAATTCTGGCAAACCCTCCAGCGCCTCAGCAGGGGAAAGCAGTTCCACATCAACACTGTATACAGCAGAGGAGGCAAGCTGTTGGCTTTGACTGGGGATGTTGTCGCATGGTGGAAGGAGTACTCTGAGGATCTCCTCAACCCCACTGACATGTCTTCCATTGAGGAGGCAGAAACTGGGAATGCAGTGCTGGACTCACCCGTCATCCAAGGTGAATTCACTGGGGGAGTCTGAAGCTCAGCAGTGGCACATCAATGGGTAGAGGAGATACACACTCTACCTCAAGTCTCTGGATATTGTAGGGCTGTCCTAGCTGACATGTCTCTACAATATTTTATGGAGGTCGGGGACAATACCTCCAGACTGGGCAACTGTGATGGTGGTTCCCAATTTTAAGAAGAAGGGTGTATTAAGAAGAGGGTGTATTAAGAAGAGGGTGTATTCCAACTATAGGGGAATAACACTCCTCAGCCTCCCTGGGAAAGACTATGCCAGAGTACTGACGAGGAGGATCCGAACGACAGTCAAACCTTAGATCACAGAGAAACAATGCAGAATTCATCCATGTCGTGGTCCCCAGGAGCAGCTCTGTACCCTCACCAGGGTGCTGGAGGGTTCATGGAAGTATGCCTAATCAGTCTACATGTGTTTCATTGATTTGGAGAAGGCGTTCAACCGTGTCCCTTGTGGCATTCTGTAGGAGGTGCTCTGGGAAAGGGGTCTGGTTTGGGGACCACAGGATTTCATCTGTTATTGACAGAGAATGTTGTTCCATCTCTAGGTTGGAGAAAAGTGCCTACTCCAGGTGGAGGATTGAGTATCTTGGGGTTTTGTTCACGAGTGAGGGAAGAATGTAGCATAAGACTGACAGGCTGATCAGTGCAGCAGTAAAGCGGTTGATATTCCAGTCTCTTATGGTAAAGAAGGAGCTGAGCTGAAAGGCAAAGCTCTTAATTTATTATTCAGTCTACGCTCCTATGCTTACTAATGGTCATGAGCTTTTTGTCATGACCGAAAGGACAAGATCTTGGATACAAGCAGCTGAAAAGATTTTCCTTTGCAGGGTGGCAGGATGTGATCTTACAGACAGAGTGACAGCACCAAGGGAGTTCTTCTGGCTTATCCCACCGGTGGGAGACCCAGGACCAGGGCCTTATATTAACACCCACTAAATGCGGGTAGATTTCGGCGGTGGCGTAAGACAGACACACCCACTAGCCACTTTGGCTGGTTGAAAATTATTTTCCCAGATAATAAGGGTGTCACGATCCTCCAAATCATCGATTCCATTACATTTTCGATTCTAAAGGCACGATTCGATTCGATTTTCGATTATGAATAATTAATTAATTAATGACCAATTAATTATTTGTAGCCTACCGTTTAAACTACCTGACCTGCATGGTCTGTGTTTTACCCATAAACAAATCATACAGTAAATGAATAAAGGCAAGATGCACACATAATTACCACCTGTCAATCACTTTTTCTGCGGGACTCGTGAATAGGCAGTGATCTGTGTCGTTATAATGGCGTCGGTAAAAAAGACGCACAAGCAACAGGAACCAGCCAACAGTATCTGAGGAGTTCGCTAAAATGACTAAGTACAAGTGAGTGAAAGATTGAAGCAGTCTACTGATCCTCTGACTGCCTGAACCCGCTGTCTCGAGCCCATGGCTGTGTGTGCGTCTGTGTCTGTGTGTGTCAGAGGTAGAGAGGAAGGAGGGCTGCTCAGAAATGCTACACGCCACTGTGGATGTCAAATCGTTGTCGTTCTAAAATGCCATTTAAAAACAAAGACAGTGTAAACAGGGCCTGAGTATGTACTTTTCGCGAGCGGCTTTGCAACGGGGGCGGGCGGAGGATCGCGATGCCGGTGTTGTCTATCGGACGAACCGTACGTAATACGTACATAGCAGAGCTTGCAAAACTGTGTTTTTTTTTGTCGACAACACGAATGTTGTCAACATAACTCACTGGAAATCCAAAATGCCTACACACCGGCGACTTCATTGAAAGAGGAGAGGGTTTAAGTTCTGTCGACGGGTCTCCTGCTTCTGCAGTTCAACAAGCCTGTTTTTTCCCGCTTGGCAAGCCAAGCTGACGTGACATGGGGGCGTGGCAGCATCGACGATTCTATTTTTTAATTTGATAATCGAAATTGAGCATAAATTTTGATCAATTTCGATTAAAAATCGAAATCGTGACACCCCTACCAGATAATAATTCTTTAAGGCACGGTTCGACAATAAGGATGGTCCAATATGCATGCACAGGCGATAGAGAAGCAACAAAACTGACTAAAATAATTGCGTTCGCAACTTTGCGCGAGCAAAGCAGGTGAATACCGAATGAGAGGATAATCAGCTGAGGTGATGTGCACTCCCGTTCCTTTTTGTGAAGCAACTGTGTCTAGAAACACAACTGATGCGATCGATTCTCTTTAAATAGACTGAACAAAAAGGAAGGAACGTGCACCTACAGTCTACAGTCTTGCTGCTTTCCAGAGCTCCACAGTTGACTTATTGTAAGCAGCGCCAGTTGCTTTCGCTTTAACCATTCTTTGAAAAGATAATTTATGGGTCAGTCATTAACCATGCGTGTGTGATCATCCTTTCATCATCACACAGTATGTTTTTACCTGCTTTCTTTTGCATTAATATGATTTAATTATCATTTTTTTACAATAACATTGCTTTAATGGGAGAATAACTCCCCATTTATGTGTAGTTCACTGGTGATCTGGGACCTTTAGCCAGGACATATGACTGTACATGTGTTCTGTTAAATAAAAAGTTTAGTATTCAGCTGTATTTTGCTTGTTTTGACAGACTTAAAATTTGTGGCTAAGAAATAATGAACTGTTTATGTATGGTGTGGTCAGAGATAAATTGGGTAAATCCTTCATTTTGGGCTCTGAACATTATGAAAACTAATTGTAATATATGAAATTCTGACCCATCTGCTCAGGATTATTGAGCAAACTCATACACGACACACAAAAAGTAAAATGAATGAGGAGGCATGTAGAGATAACGCAAACTCTAAATCAAGTAATTTTAGCATGTCAAAGTCATATTTATGCGTATAAAATATATTTTCCCAACAATAAAATTGTGACTAGTAAAAATGGCGAGTGGCTAGTAATGTTGGAAAAGTACTAGCCACAGAGGCTGGTGGTCAAAAAAGTTAATGTTAAGCCTGCTCAGGACACTGTAGTGACTACTGTAATGCTTGTCTCTCTGCACACCTGGGAGCGCCTCGGGAAAGCTGCTGGAATGTCTGGGAGAGGGAAGTCTAGGGTTCTCCTGAGACTGCTGCCCCCTTGATCCAGCCTTCGATAAGCTTTCAGCTTTTGAGTTTTAAAGTTTTATGTTCCACAAATCTACCTGCTGATAACTGCTGATAAAAATAAGTGAAAAACAGCTTGTATTGACCGATATATTGGTGTCCTGTTCACCCGTCCAGCATGAGTGTGTGAGTCTACAGTGTGTGTGTGAAGTGTCGAGCTTCTCTCACCTGTCGGGGCTGGCTGTGTCCTCCTGCTGTGGTGTGTCGGCTGTGTTCCTGCTGCGTCCGTGTGTGTGAGTGTATGAGCTGCTGTCCTCTGCGCTGACGGGTCGGGGTCTCTGGCCGATGCCGGTGGGCTGCTGCAGGCCTGCGCTCTGCTCCTCCGCCGACAGCACAGACACCAGCGTGCGGATGGTGGACTCGTCCAGCTGAGAGCAGGCCTTACTGGGGGAGCGGATCCGCCGCAGGAACACACTCTGCCAGCGCTGACGCAGGCCGAACACCAGCTCCGCCGTCTGACACACACACACACACACACAAGAAACACACACATGAAAAAATACATGTGGAAAATACACTTACACAAACTAATACACACACACACACACACACAAAGGAACCCCACACACAGAAAAAATAACAAACACACACAATAAAACACACACAAGAAAAAAACAACATGAAAATACAAGAAAACACACATGCAAAAACACACAAACACAGAGAATGAACTGTAGAATATCCATGAGCCAATCAGAATCCAGCATTCATCAGCCTGCAGTCTAGTATGACAGCAGGAGAGGACAGAGAGTAGAGCAAGCAGAGAGTAGAGTTTCTGACAGCCCAGTCCAGCCTGAAATTGATCCAGTGGTCGAGTGTGAGGTGAGCCTGCGTGTGTGTGTGTGTAGTATGAGAAATATGTGTGTAAACAGCAGAATTTCTAACCTCTGGGTCCAGCCTGAAGTTGATCCAGTGGTCGAGTGTGAGGTGAGCCTGTCGAGCGCTGCACTGATCCTCCACCTCACTGTCACTGCTGTCAGCAGCTGCAGAAAAACATGCTGAATTACTGTGTGTGTGTGTGTGTGTGTGTGTGAGAGAGAGAGAGAAAGGGAGCGAGGGAGAGTATGTGTGTGTATGCATAATCTGTGTATATTGTGTGTGTATGTATGTACACTGTGTGTTTGTTTGTGTTTGGAGGTTTCACTGCAGAAGTTAATGTGCAGCTCAACTCTCCGGTTTCCACCACAGGGTCTTTCCCACATCCGGGAGAGTTACGGTGTGGAGAAGCCCCAAAAGCGGCCCACCCAGACTGCTGATGCCCAGAGCAAAGCATGGGGGGATCATTGATGGTTTGGGCTTGATATCATGGCATTCAATGGCCCAATACTGGTGCTAGGTGGGTGCTGGATCACTGCCGAGGACTACCCAACTTGAGGACCACATGACCCAATGGGTCAAACATTGTATCCTGAATGCAGTGGTGTGTATCAGGATGATAATGCAGCAATACACACAGCAGGACTGGAGACAGAGTGGTCTTATTTGCATGACAGTGAAGTAGAACACCTTCCATGGCCTGCACAGTACCCAGAGCTATACATTATTGAGCACTTTTGGGGTGTTTTGGAGGAGCGAGTCAGGAAAGGTTTTCCTCCAGCAGCATCAGTAGAGACCTGAACACTATACTGAAGAAGAACAGCTCACAATCCCTCTGACTGCTGTGCAGGACTCCTGTCTGTCATTCACTACAGCAGCTGATGATGATGTATTAGGGAGGAAGAGCTTCACCATACTGAACAACTACTGCGCTCTAACACCAGGCCTTCAGTTTCACTGTTTATATCCGTTTACTGTGTGTGCTTCCATGTATGCGTGCGTGTATTTGTATGTATGCATGTTTATGCATGTACTGTATGTATGCATGTATGTGTATTGTGTATGAATTTGTGTAATTTTTGTTTGTACATAGATTGTATGTGTATAGTGTGTGCGCATATGTATGCACAGTATGTGTATGCGTGTTGTGTGTGTGTGCTGACTATTTACATCCTCTCTGAAGGACCGCCTCCTGGAGAGCGGAGCTGGGCAGTTTGGCTCCTCCCCCAAACAGGGCAATGGTGAGGGGTGTGACCGCAGTACAGCACCTGACACTGGCAATTCTATGAGCTCGCGTCATCTCATCATAGATCAGCCAATCGGTGGGCAGAGAATCAACGGCTGCTGCCTGCCCATTGGCAGGAGGGATCTGGGCAGAGAAAAAAACATATTAAACTATTTTCTACACACATTAATATACCGCTTGTTATAATTTGCAGTTAAAGTAAACAGCTGATTTACAGTATATTATATGAGGTAATATTACTGTATTTTTTGGCTGAATATACAGATTTTTAAAGCAAATTCAGCGTGGTGTCTGACCTTCTTGTACTGCGGCTGGCTGAGGACAGAAGTGGGGTGCAGTCGGACCTTCTTCTCTTTCTCTCCGCTGAGGCTCAGGCCGTCCCGATGGATCAGGTTTGGGTACATACCTGCCACCAGCGCCGCTTTTACCACCGCCCAGTTCTCTGAGTTTTGGTTTACATCACGGATGTCGCCGCCGCCCCGAGCACGCACAAAACCTGCAGAAAACTGATTTATTAAAGGCCTGTTTACAGGCCCAGGAGGAAAACTGACTTATTAAAAGCCTGTTCACAAGACCAGGAGGAAAACTCATTAGAAAGAAAACTGACTTAGAGGAAAACTGACTTATTAGGAGTAAAACTGATTTATTATGAGAAAAACTGACTTATTAGGAGGAAAACTGACTTATTAGGAGAAAAACTGACTTATTAGGAGAAAAACTGACTTATTAAAGGCCCGTTCACAAGACCAGGAGAAAAACTGACTTATTAGAAAAAAAACTGACTTATTAGGAGGAAAACTGACTTATTAGGAGAAAAACTGACTAATTAGGAGGAAAACAGAATCATTAAAGTCCTGTTCACAGGACGAGGAGAAAAACTGACTTATAAGAAGAAAAAGGGACTTATTATGAGGAGAACTAACTTGATAGGAGAAACAACTGACTTATTAGGAGGAAAACAGAATTATTAAAGGCCTGTTCACAAGACCAGGAGAAAAATTGACTTATTAGGACAAAAACAGACTAATTATTTAGTTATAACTATAACTTATTAAAAGCCTGTTCACAAGACCAGGAGGAAAACTCATTAGAAAGAAAACTGACTCATTAGGAATAAAACTGATTTATTATGAGAAAAACTAACTTATTAGGAGGAAAACTGATTTATTATGAGAAAAACTGATTTATTATGAGAAAAACTGACTTATTAGGAGGAAAACTGACTTATTAGGAGTAAAACTGATTTATTATGAGAAAAACTGACTTATTAGGAGGAAAACTGACTTATTAGGAAGAAAACTGACTTAATAGGAGAAAAACTGACTTATTAAAGGCCCGTTCACAAGACCAGGAGAAAAATGGACTTATTAGGACAAAAACAGACTAATTATTTAGTTATAACTATAACTTATTAAAAGCCTGTTCACAAGACCAGGAGGAAAACTCATTAGAAAGAAAACTGACTTAGAGGAAAACTGACTTATTAGGAGTAAAACTGATTTATTATGAGAAAAACTGACTTATTAGGAGGAAAACTGACTTATTAGAAGGAAAAACTGACTTATTAAAGGCCTGTTCACAAGACCAGGAGAAAAATTGACTTATTAGGACAAAAACAGACTAATTATTTAGTTATAACTATAACTTATTAAAAGCCTGTTCACAAGACCAGGAGGAAAACTCATTAGAAAGAAAACTGACTTATTAGGAGTAAAACTGATTTATTATGAGAAAAACTGACTTATTAGGAGGAAAACTGATTTATTATGAGAAAAACTGACTTATTAGGAGGAAAACTGACTTAATAAAGGCCTGTTCACAAGATTAGGAGGAAACCTGACTTATTAAAGGCTTGTTCACAGGACCAAGAGAAAAACTGATTTATTAGAAGGAAAACTGACTGAATAAAGGCCTGTTCACAGGATAAGGAAAAAAACTGATTTATTAGGAGGAAACTGGAGAAAACTGACTTATTAGGTAGGAAAAAGAAGAAAAACTGACTTAATAAAGCTCCGTTCACAAAACCAGGAGGAAAACTGACATATTAATGGACCATTCACAAGAGGAGGTACCCTGACTTATTATGAATTAATTAATTATTAATTAATGAATTATTATTAAAGGACCGTTTGCGCCAAGCACGATAATTATAAAGATAAAGATAAGATTTTTAACACATATACAGATGAAGTCAGATCTATTTGCCCTCCTGTTAAATCTGAATTCTTTTATATTTTTCCCCAATTTCTGTTTAATGAAGAGAACAGATTTCTTATCATAGAAGTGTTAAAAACTCATCTCTAATAACTGATTTATTTTCTCTCTGCCATGATGACAGCACAAAATATTAAACTAGGTACTCTTCAAGACACTAGTGTTCAGCTTTAAGTGACATTTAAAATTACTTATTAAATCTCTGAAACATGCAGGTAATATGTAGTGACCTGTGGCTCTCAGCTGTCCCAGAAGCTGCGTCCGCATGCTGACGATGATCTCCATGGTGGCCTGAGAGAGGAAGTTTTTCTCACAGAAAGCTCTTTCCCAGCCGTCACTGCGCGCTTTCTGCCACGCCTACAGAAACAAAACCAAAACACACTCATCAGCCAATCACAGAGCTCAAAAGCACAACTCATTATAATAATTAATCACATTTACAAGTTAGGTCTACATTATTCACTCTCCTGCGCAATATTTATTCATTTCAAATAATTCTCAACAGATTCAGGAATTTTTCACAGTATTTCCTCTAATATTTGTTCTTCTGGAGAAAGTCTTATTTGCTTTAATTCAGCTAGAATAAAAGCAGTTTTTAATTGTTTTAAAGCCATTTTAAATATCAATATTATTCACCCCTTCAGCAATATTAGTGTTGGATTGTCTCCAGAACAAACCACTGTTATACAATGACTTGCCTAATTACCCTAACTTTACCCTAATTACCCTAGTGAAGCCTTTACATGTCACTTTAAAGCTGAATACTAGTTTCTGGAGAAAAAAAAAAGGTAATGCTCATGCATGTGTGAAGCGTGTGACCTCTGACCTGGAAGGCCCTGAGCAAAGCCATGTGGTCGCTGAAGGTGTTGGCGGTGAAGCGTCTCCTGCAGAGCATCGCCACACGTCTTTGAGCGGCCTGAGCGGGCAGAACGAACGGCTCCCGATGGGCCAGCGTGCAGGCGATGGTGAGCACCGGGTCCAGACATTTCAACACCACCGCACACAGCACCATCTTCCCCAGGTGAGGCTCCACCGGCAGGTCTGCAAGGTGCAGGCCCAGCTCCGTCAGGTTCTCCCACGGATCCATGGCATCAATTGTCTGAAAGCGGAATAAATATTAGCTTTACAGAACAATTCAAGGTACATTTTCCATTCACTTTCCTTAAGTGTCTCTAGATGAGCATTCTGACAGAGTTTGCATACAGCTCTGGGATAGCAGAAATGCTGGTTTGTGTTTATGCACGAATGATAAAACTGCATGCTTAGTTGTGTAGTATACATATTTTTAATGCAACACCAATGCATGGCAATGCAAAAGCATTTTCATTATATATACAGTGGTTACTCGCTCTAACACGGTTTACTTTTCACGGTCTCGCAGATTTGTTTAGTGCAACTTGACACACTGCTTTTATTGCTTTTTTTTACAGCACATTGTGTTCTGCGTCCTGATGGGCTGTAGATCATTGTCAATCAATCTCCTCCTTGTCTCCTGTACAGTATAGAAAAGAGCTGCACAATTAATCGAAAAAAGATGGCGATCTTTAGTTAAGGAGAGAAGCAACAAGTCTTCACACTGTTTTACATACGCTGCTCAGCAATGTGGACACCTCCAAATGGTGTTGAAAGAGTCACACACTGTATTTATAAGGTATAATTCACCCCAAAAATTTTATTTCTGTCTTCATGTAATGATGTATTTGCAGCCGCAAAATCACACGTGATGTGAGCTGACCATTAGCTGTCACCACAGAGAGGGCGGGCGCGCGCCTGTGAATCAAGGTTGTTATAGTTAACGAAAACGAATGAAAAAACGAAAACTAAAATGTTAAATAATTGTGGTTAACTGAAATTAAAATAAAAACGAGTTTTTTCTAAAACTAGAACTAACTGAAACTGTATTGTGTGCATACAAAACTAACTGAAGCTAACTAGAATTATAGAAAAAACATTTTTCATTTTCGTGTTTGTAAATGTATGTAATTCATAATCTTATTGTAAGCCTTTTAGATGTAAATATAATCCGCGCTGCAGGTGTTTGTGTTTGACCCTTTCGCACCTCAGAGTCTCTTGCTGCCATTGGCCAGATCAAGCCGGCTCTCCTCCAGTCATCCTCGCTGTAGCTCCCGCGACAAAAACAACGAGTGGACATGACAGCAGCACGGTGACAGCATTAAATAAAGAGACTTAAAACTATTACTTTAACACATTTGTGCCCAGTAATGAGTTTTATTTCTGTATCGCAATAGCGAACAAATCTTTTTAACCGGATCTTCTAAGTGAACCGGTTGAACTAGTTCACCAAATCGAACTGAATCATTTGAAACGATTCGTGTCTACAGTAAGCACTTATCCACCAACTACTTACTTTATAACAAGCCTAATACCCCCTCTGACTCTAAATAATCCAGTATATACTCTCATTCAGTTATTAGAACAGCAACGTTACATTGAGAAGCGATGAACCGATAATACTGCGCATGCGTGATTCAGTGAACCAAACACAAACAGTACATGACAGCCTGCTGTATGACTGAACTGAACTTGGAACAACTGCAGCAGGGGTGAACCGAGGGCTTAAATGAGAGGATCTGGGGACAAAACGTAAGTTTATTTCATAACAGACAATAGTAATGGAGTTTAAATAAGTGAATCATGCTTCAGTTGGGTTGTAAAACTTTACTCTAAGACATTTTTCAGATCATCACTGAGCTAAACTGAACTGAACTGAACTTAAACACTAAAAACTGAACTACACTGTTCCAGTTACTATGACCATTTATGTGAAGCTGCTTTGACACAATCTACATTGTAAAAGCGCTGTACAAATAAAGCTGAATTGAATTGAATTTTAACTCACTGAAATGACTATTGCTGACTACATAATGTTGAGTCCTCACATCCATGTTAAATATCTGAATTTCCCATCACCAGGCCCGGATTAATAATTTAGAGGCCCCTATGAACAATGTCTTGAATAGTTGAATAAAAAATAAGATTTATATAATACTTGTTAAATAAAATTAATCTATAATGTATTGGCTATATTTTTAAAACAATTGATTTACACTATAAATATTTCTAGTCTACAAAGATTTAACTTATTTTTAAAGCATTTAAAGCACACTTTGAAAAAAAAAAATACTATTACAACTAGGGGAAATTAACGGATTTTAATAAACTTGTTCAAGTTCACTGAAGCAGCACTAAAATTTATATTTAAGGGTATTTTTAATGTATAACTTCTACTAACTTACAATGCACATGATTTGAATAACACCTCTCCAATCCAGTTCTAGGAATGAGTCCTCCATAATACACACACTTATTAATGATTCCCACTTGTCTTCCTCGTGATGAAGAGTAGGCAACATCTAAGTGCGGACTGGCCCTTTGGTTAATCTGGCCCTGCCAATCACTACTGTGTCTAACCTCAGAAGCAGCCTTGCACACATATTGTACCTAAGTCTGCTGTCTTGTGGGCTGCTGTATTTGAGTTTGAGGATGGGTAGATGGTTGTGGTAGATAATAGTGTTCATGTGTTCTCAGAATACATGTTTCAAAAATGAATGACTGAATTTTTATTATACGGTATTTATCCTGTTGATTTTAAATCTTGCACCTAACAAATATCCTCATTTAGAAAAAAACTGAAACTAATAAAAACTAAACTAAAACTAAGACTTTTTAAAATATAGAAACTAATAAAAACTAAGAAATTTGCTGCTAAAACTAATTAAAACGGACTGAATTTAAAACAAAAAGTCAAAACGAAATAGAAACTAAAACTAATGAAAAAATCCATAACTATTATAACCTTGCTGTGAATGAGGTCTATTTAGTGAACCGAACCTGCATAGGCTGTGAATAACAGGTACCTGGTCCGCGGAGTTCAACTGGTTAAACAAATAACGCACAGCACTACTACAGTTACAGAAAAGTTCGCGCTGTTATAATTCACGTACCTTTTAATACGTTTTGGTGCGATTAAAAACAACACGACTGAATGTTTTGAACGAGAAGCTGTAATGTAGCCATGGCGGGATGAAGTTTGCCATGAAAGAATGAATGTAGCGGAAACCATGACATGCATTTAAACACAACACCAATGCATTTTTTTGCAATTACAGTGCAAATAAAAACAGTAAGAGAGTCGACGGTGAGAGAGTTAATCTGACCTTGAGCATCTGCACGGCGTGTTTGACCGTGTTTATGTGCGGCGGCTCCGGAGCTCTGGAGAGAAACTCAGCGACCGGGCAGTTGATCGGAGCCAGGAGTTTAGTGTGCAGACACAGCTCCTGACAGACACACACAGAAGACTCGATATCACCATGGTCTTCCCATTCCCACACAGACTGCTGATTCACTGGAATTATTCATACAGCAACTACAAACCTTCTCTGCCATCATCTGAGCACATTCATAAATAAAATAACATGTAAAATAACTAAAAACACTCCCCCCTCCTGACTCCAGCACTGACGTCTCTGAGCACTGACAGTTCCTCTGTATGATCAGCACTTGTGTTGTTGTAATGTAGCCGTGAATGCCTCCTCAATTGTAAGTGACTGAGTGTCTGCTAAACGGCTAACTGTAGACGTCAAACACTCCTTCATAATTGATGAACTCTATCTGAAACTCGATGGCAAATCATGCTGCAGGTTTACTAGCATCTATCAAAGCTGATGGTGTTGTGTTGTATGAGCTTAGTGTGTGTGTATCTTTGTGAAAGAGTCTGCACCTACATATGTGTGAGCATGCGCATATGCACGTGTATGTGTGTGTTGGTGTGATGAATGTGTGTGCACGTGTGTGTTTGTACGCATATGCTTGCACGTGTGTGTGTCTGCATGCATGCATGCGAGTGTGCACATCAGTGTGAGAGTGTCTGAGCATGCACATATGTATGTGTCCTTGTGTGTATGCGAGTGTGCACATATATGTCTGTGTGTATTTGAGATGTGCGTGTGTCAGTGTTTGTGTGTGTATGTGAGTGTGCACATGTGTCTGTGTGTATGTGCATGTGCTTTTGCATTTATATGTCTGTGTGTGCAAGTGTGCACATGTGTATGTGTGTGTATTTGTATGTGTATATGCATGTGAGTGCGTGCATATGTGTGTGTGTACCTGTAAGGGCATGCGCAGCAGCTGTGGAATCTGGTGCTCCAGCATGTTGGAGAAGCGCAGCCGGCTGAACAGATGAAAACACACACCCGGCCTGCAGCGTCCCGCTCTGAACAACACACACACACACACTCTTCAATAAACACACACTTACAGGAAATCTTTTTCCTGCTGCTGATCTACATCAACATGATCAAAGTAGCTCATTTGCATAACCCGGCCTCCTGCACCATAAGAATACTCTGAAATGGACACTTTAAAACAGACTCTGCTCAGCTGACCAATCAGAGCAGAGCTGGCTTATTGAAGGGGGAGGGGCTTGCAGACCTGAAGCTCTGAATTGATTCAAACGAATCAAATTAAAATCACAGCAAAATGATTCTGATGTTAAATATGATGATATTATGAGAAAATGGAAATGTGTTTTGAGCTTACACGCATTTAAAGCTGTAGTAGGAGACTCGGCACAGTATTAGGACACTTTAAATACACCGTATGAGCTGCTCTTTAAGCACTTTAAGACAAGATTCACTATGCTTTGATTCTTTTGAGACATTTTCAGTGTGTAATGGTGATTTTCTGCACAGACTGACCGGCCCTTCCTCTGCAAAGCGCTGGCCTTCGAGATCCACACCATCTTCAGCATGGTGACGTTATTCAGAGCGTCGTATGCTTTCTGCAGCACAAACACAACAGCAGATTCACCCTCATGCAAAGCACTACACTTTAGCTGAGCAGAGACGCACTGAAGAGTCCACAGCAAAGCAGGAATATACCACATATTTGACTTAATTTTATTTAAAGAGAACCTATTATGCAAAAATCACTTTTATATGAGGTTTAAACACAACAGCGAGCGAGTATATCCAGTCTCTAATGCTCAACAGTATTTAATTGAGTTTGTTCTAATCAGACTTGATGAATGAAGCACTGTGATTGACATTCTCCCTTTGTACGTGTCATCAGAGGGGGAAAGCCCCGCCCACTAGTGCCCATCTCTCCTTCATTAGCATCTTCAGCAGGCCTGAGTGAGAAGCAGCCATCTGTCCATCAGCCATTAGAGTGTTTGAGCTGCTGAAGATAATGTCAGCATAGACTAAGAGGATTATAGATGTGGAGTTTATAGATGAACAGCGACAGGAGCCACATAGACTGACAGAAGCATCAAGCACACACTCACACTGAAGCACACATGACCAGCACTCACAACACACACACTGCTGTTTTATATCTGTTGATATGCTTTTGCATATTCATCTGTAGCTCCACCCTCTTCTAAAAAGAGCACAATCTCATTTGCATTTAAAGCGACAGTCACCAAAACGCCACGATTAGGATCAAAGCCTGAACGGGTCAGTTTCAGAGAGCTGGAGAACATCATCTGTGAGCTGTTTCGAGCTGAAACTTCACTTCACACTCTAGAGACAGCAGAGACGCATTTACAGCTTGTAAAACAGGCATAATAGGTCCCCTTTAATTTGAACATGTTTAATTCCAGCAGAATTAAAAGAAATATGATTTTATTAATAGGAAATACTGGGAACATTTTACTTGCTCTATTAGCTATTTACAAAATAATTAAAGTTTGACAAGAAGGCGAATCATTTTGTAATAATCTGTACATGTCTGGGCAAAACTCAAACTGAAATGGAAAGGGATAAAAAAAGAGGTTATTGTTATGGTATATTATAACTGTGTGTGAGTGATCAAAGTTGGAGCCTTTATCCAGTAATACAGAATAACTGAATAGATATGAGCAAAATTACTTTATTAGAACAACTGAACAAACAAACCTCTTTGACTTTCCCGGAGTCGATGACGAACACCACATCGCTGACGGTAATACTGGTCTCTGCGATATTTGTTGAGAGAATCTGCAGATAGAGAAGACATTGATTTAAATGATTTAGCTTTGTGTAATCTGCGTGAAACAACTATAAACAGGGTTACAAGCTGAACTTGACATTTTTTAGTCTTTTTCCTGACTTTCACTGACTAAAAACCTGAATTTATATAACCTGATGATGAATAGAAAGTGTTGAGGAACTCTGGAAGTAAAAAACAATACTAAGATGTACAATAATTATAATAATAATAATAATGATGATGATGATGATGATAATAATAATATAATAATAATAATAATAATAAATATATAATAATATAAATAAAAATAATACTTATTTAAATAATAATAATAATAATAATAATGATGATATAAAATAATAATATAGTATAATAATAATTTGATAAATAATAATAATAATAATAATAATGATAATATTAATGATAATAATAATAATGATAATTATCATAATAATAATGATAATAATAATAATAATAATAATAATGATGATGATGATAATAATAATAATGACAATGATGATGATGATGATAATAATATAATAATAATGATAATAATAATAATAATAATAGTAATGATGATAATAATAATAATAATAATAATAATGATGATGATGATGATGATAATAATAATAATGATGATAATAATAATATAATAATAATAATAATGATGATGATGATAATAATAATAATAATATTATTAATAATAATTTAAATAATAATAATGATAATAACATAAATAATAATATTAATATAGATAATTATGAGAATGATATAATAATAATAAATAATAATAATGATAATAATATAAATAATAATAATAATAATGATAATAATAATATGAGTAATAATAATAATAATAATGATAATAGTATAAATAATAATAATAATATAAATAATAACAATTATAATAATATAAATAGTATTAATAATAATATTAATAATAATAGTATAAATAGTAATAACAGTAATGATAATAATATAAATAATAATAATAATAATAATAATATTAAAATGATGAACAGAGGATGGTTGAAATTACCGCGATTATCAGTAATTTTAACCTGCAAAAAATTTTTTTTGAATTTTTTTTGTACAAAATCTAGGAGGGTTGAACACTGATAGAAAAAACACAGCCAGTGAAAAGCCTAAACAAAGCAACAAACAAAACACGTGAAACAAAATAATAAAAAACATGGTACATAGAAATATAACCTATTTTAGTAAATAGGAAGTCAAGTTAAATCTAAATGTAATGTAATGTAATGTGTTCATCAAATAGTGCATGTATCGTGTATGGTCATACACACAAAGCACTTCACAATCATGCAGCTCCACTTGGATGATGCTCAGGCAGCCACAGGACAACAGCTCCAGTGCTTCACCACACACCAGCTATAGGTGGAGTGGAGAGACAGTGATAGAGCCAGTTCAGTGGATGATTGGGAGACCATGATGGGTAAGGGCTGATGGAGGGAGTTTGGCCAGGACTCCGGGGTTACACCCCTACCCTTTACCAGAATTGCCATGGGATTATTAATGAGCACAGAGAGTCAGGAGCTCAGTTTAACATCTCATCTGAAGACGGCGCTCACTGACAGTGTAGAGTCCCCTTCACTATACTGGAGCATTAGAACTCACACAGACCACAGGTTGAGCGCCCCCTGCTGGCCTCACTAACACCACTGCCAACAGCAGCCTAGTGTTCCCATGTGGTCCCCCATCCAGCTACTGACCAGCCTCAGCCCTGCTTAGCTTCAGTAAGGGACCGCTCTTGGGCTGCAGGGTGATACGGCTGTGGCTAAAATGACAAACTAAAATAAAATGCCCGGATATTCCATGACTTGGACAAAACAAATATCCTCAAGTTTCCTGCCTTTCGATGTCTAAAACACTGCAACAAATGTACTTACACTAAATGTTTGTCCGCTTTCTAGTCCAAATATCTACAAACTCTTAAATCAAAAAGCATTTTCTAGACAAGCAGAAAATATAGTCTTGCTTTCAGAAATAACGAGTCAAAATGAAGCCAGTTTTTCGTTAAAACAAGCTGAATAATCTGCCAATGGGGGAAGTGGAATAATCGTGTTTTCGCTTTGAGCTTAGTTTATTTTGATTCCCTCATTGGCAGATTATAAAATGACAATATTTTTTAGCTTTTCAAAATAAAAACCAGATTATTTTGCTTGTTTTAGTGAGAAACTATTGACTAGTCGATGATAATAAATGCCTGGATAAATGTGAGAAGGAGATATGTACTATTTTGCGGACGCCTTTAGGAGTGCTCTTCAAGACCTTCTTCTGGTCTGAAGTCTGCATGCTGGAGTGAAGAACGAACACCTGAAACCTGGAAACAGACAAACAGCTTTATCAGACATGTTTTATTTAATCAAACCATATGTTTTTAAATATGTTAAATTTAAATAGCAGTTTCTTATTGTAATATGCTTTTTTCATTTCTGTAATGGGTGGCTCAGTGGTTAGCACTGTTGCCTCACAGCACGAAGGTCGCCGTATTGAGTCCCGGCTGGGTCAGTTGGCGTTTCTGTGTGGAGTTTGCATGTTCTCCCCGTGGGTTTCCTCCGTGTGCACCGGTTTCTATGGAGTCAATCGAGGGCCATATATACTTGCAAAATTAATGAAAGATTTGCAAACAAAAAATTAAGTATTGAGAAAAAAATAAACAAAAAATAAATGCAAATCTAAAAAAAATAATAATAATTAAAAACTTTTTTTATTGCAAAGCAAAAATTTATTTTTGAGAAATATAAAATACAATTTACAAACAAAAATAAAGAAGTGCAAAAGGGAAAATTAAGTTTTGAGAAAAAAGAATAAACTTTGCAAACAAAAAAGAACTGCCAATAAAATCAAGCAGTGTGAAAATAATCTAAAATATTTGCATTTATATTTTATCACAAGTTTGCGATGCTGTTTTCTCTTTGCACTTCACGTTTCCGTGCGTTTAACTTTGTGGCTCTGGTTTGAGAAGGGGGTGGAGTCACTTTGTGGCCCTGGTTTGACAAGAGGATGGAGTTAAGGGAACCTTGACTCCACCCCTTGTCAAATCAGGGCCACAAAGCAAAATGCGCAGAAACATGAAGTGCAAAGAGAAAACAGCATCACAAACTCACGACTGACTAAAAAGCAAATCAAGATGAGCATTGATCATTTGCAGTTCTTTTTTTCTTTGCAGATTTCATTTTTATTTCTCAAAAATACATTTTTGCTGTGTGATTATTTTGGAGAATTGTGTTTATTTATTTTTGCTCAATACTTTATTTTTTGTTTGCAAATCTTTCTTTTATTTTGCAAGTACATATGGCCCTAGATTGACTCCATAGGTTTCCCCCACAGTCCAAACACATGCGCTATAGGGGAACTGATGAACTGAATTGACCATGATGAATGAGTGTTTCCCAGAACTGGTTTGCGGCAGGAAGAGCATCCACTGCCTAAAACATATGCTGGAATAGTTGGTGGTTCATTCCACTGTGGCGACCCCTGATGAATAATGGGACTAAGCCGAAGGAAAATGAATGAATAATTCCTGAGAAAATTGGCTGAATGTTTATTACCTTTACTCCAGTCTTCAGTGTCAATGATCCGTCATAAATTAAAAAGTAAGCATTTTTGTGCATCTTATTAGGCTTGTTAGATGACTATAAAGTATTTTAATAAAGATTATTATTTAATCATAATGCCTTTTTCACATTTTCTCACCTTTGCTGATGCTCTGTAAATCTTTTATCATCAAAAAGGATTTGATCTCTCAGAGAAACAATCTCATCGTAGCCGGGCAAAAAAATCAACACCGCACCTAATCATGTCAACAAATAACAGGATTAATATGAGCGTTATGTGCACAATTTGATCAATTACAAATTATGTTTTGATATCTGAGAGCAAAGTTATTAGAAAAAAATCTAATATTATTTTACTGACATATAAGCGCATCAAACACATGCCTATTAAATCAATAAATAAAAAAGCAATATATATATATATATATATATATATATATATATATATATATATATATATATATATATATATATATATATAATAGAAAATAATATTTAATAAAATAAATCACATATGCATTATACAAATAAAATAATCTTGTATGTATACATACCACCTGCACTTGAATTTTATTTAGTTTGAATTTATAAAAAAAAAATTAATAATTTTTTAATTAAAAAAAAATCCATTGTATTTATTATGAAAATATTTATTTAAAAAAAATCTAGATATTTTATTTTATAAGCAATAATATTTTTTACTGAAATCATTAATACATTGTTTTATTGACATTTTATCTTAGACATTTCCATTAAACCCATAAAATACTGAATAATGTGTTTGTGTTTGTGTGTGTATGTGTGTGTGTGTGTGTGTGTTCACCCTGGTCAGAGCTCTGGCAGATGCTGTGGAGCAGGTGCAGGATGAGCTGCAGGTCCACCTTCTCGTCATCAAAGCTGTGGTGATAGGCCTTCAGCAGCTCCTGATCCTCACAGCTCAGCTCACAGGAGGAGTTCTGCAGCAGAGACGCCTCATCCTGCGGAGACGCTTCAGCACACCAGCTGCACACACACCCATGATTACACACAAACACATGCGGACACACATATGAACACACACACACTGAATACACAACCACATACAAACATATTCTAGACACAGACACAACTACAAACACAGACAAACACACATATATAAATATACAGTTGAGCTTAGAATTATTCACCCCCCCTTTATTTTATTTTTTTTATTTCTTAAATATTTCCTAATTGATGTTGAACAGATTCAGGAAATGTTCACAGTATGTCTGATAATATTTGTTCTTCTGGAGAAAGTCTTATTTGTTTTATTTCGGCTAGAATAAAAGCAGTTATTAATTTTTAAACACCATTTTAAGGTCAATATTATTCGCCCCTTTAAGCTAAATATTTGTTTCGATAGTCTACAGAACAAACCATCATTATACAATGACTTGCCTAATTACCCTAACCTGCCTAGTTACCCTAATTACCCTAGTGAAGCCTTTAAATGTCACTTTAAGCTGTATAGAAGTGTCTTGAAGAATATCTAGTCTAATATTATTTACTGTCATCATGACAAAGAGAAAATAAATCAGTTATTAGAGATGAGTTATTAAAACTATTATGATTAGAAATGTGCTGTAAATGTCTTCTTTCTGGTAAACAGAAAACAGGGAAAAAATAAACAGGGGGGCGAATAATTCAGGGGGGCTAATAATTCTGACTTCAACTGTACATACAAAGCCATTTACACACACACACACGCGCGCGCGCGCGCGCGCTTACATGTGAGACTCCAGCAAATCCACCGCCTCCGTCTGCTTGAAGTGTTTTGCCCAGTCGAGAGCAGTCCTGAAACACACACACAAAAGGCAAAAGGGGGGTCCAACCCGGTACTAGAAAGGTGTACCTAATAAAGTGGCCTGTGAGTGTATATATGTACGTTTGTATTTGTGTAATGATGTTCAAGTGTATCACTGTGTATATATATTAGTGTGTATATGTATGCGTGTATGTGTGTATATCTCTGTGTGTGTAAAATTATGCATTTACAGTTGAAAGCAGAAGTGTACATACACTCTAAACAGCAACATAATCATTTTTTTTTAGTGTCTGATGGTAAATCATACTAAACGTTTACTATTTTAGGTCCGTTAGGATTACCTGAATGATTTACATATGCTAAATGCCAGAATAATGAGAGAAATTTCTTTTGAGAGAGTTTTTTATTAATTTCTAGACAGTCAGAAGTTTACACACATTTCCTTGTTTTTTTATCTTTGCTTTTAAACTGTATAACTTTGGTCAGATGTTTTGGGTATCCTTCCACAAGCTTCTCACAATAGTTTGCAGGAGTTTTGGCTCATTCCTCCTGACAGAATTGGTGTAACTGAGTCAGATTTGTAGGCTGTCTCGCTCGCTCAAGCTTTTTCAACTCTGCTCACACATTCTCTATAGGATTGAGATCAGGGCTTTGTGATGGCCGCTCCAAAACATTCACTCTGTTGTCCTTAAAGCACATTTGAACTCATTTGGCAGTATGCTTAGGGTCATGGTCTGTTTGGAAGACCCATTTGTGGCCAAGTTGTAATGTCCTGGCTGATGTGTTGAGATGTTGCTTCAGTATTTCTCCATAATGTTCTGTCTTCATGATGTCATCTATGCTGTGAAGTAGACCAGTCCCTCCTGCAGCAGAACAGCCCCACAACATGATGCTGCCATACTGCACAGTTGGGATGGTGTTTTAGGCTTGTGCGCTTTCCCCTTTGTCCTCCAGATGTAACACTGCTCATTATGGCCAAACAGTTCAATCTTAGCTCCATCAGAGCACAGCACATGTCTCCAAACATCAGTCTTTTCCCAGTGTCATTCAGCAAAATGTAATCAGACTTTGTTGTTGATTCTGGCTTGTTGATTTCCCCATGTTGTCACACAGTGAAGCAGTGTGTTTGAGCTTTTCCTTCAACACTATTCCACAGTTGTGCCTCACATTAACTCAAATGTTGTCAATTAGCCAATCAGAAACCTCCAAAACCCTGACATCATCATCTGAGCTTTTCCAGAGGCAGAATAATCTGATTGTGTGTAAACTTGACTTTCAAGAAGAGTAAGAACAATTTCTCAAACAATATCTCTCTCATTATTCTGCTATCAGTTTAGTCACATTAACACTTCTAAGACTTCTTTTAAATGGTGATGTGCCTTATTATACAGTGTATGTATGTGTGTGTAATAATGTGTGTGTGTATATCGATGTGTGTATGTGTGTGCTGACCAGCCGTTGGAGGCTTTGATGTTGATGTTTGCTCCCATGTTAAGCAGCTGCTCAGTGTGGCTGACGAATCCCCGTCCTGCAGACACCATCAGTGCAGTCGCGCTGGTCTCACTGTGTCTGTAGTCCACTGAAACGCACAAAAACACACACACAGGTTGTTTTTTGTGGCTTATGAGGACTCCCCATAAGCGTAATGTATCTCATGCAGTAAAAAGCGCTTATGTTATGGCTCTACCCCAAACCCCAACCCTTACCGCAAACCTGTGGACAAAAATGTGAACGTCAAAAAACTCCATAAGATATGATTAGGACAAACAGTTTTACTTTGTGAGGACACAAGACATGTCCTCATAAACCACATAACATACAAGTCATGTCTTTATACACATTTCTGTACTAAAGCACATAAATAAGCAAAAACACACACACACATACGCAGACACACACGCATGCACTCACTCATTCACTCACACACACACACACACACAGTACCGCTGATGTTCTCGTTCAGGATAAGGTTGAAGAGCTGTGTGAAAGCGTCTGCGTCCTGATTCAGGAAGATACTGGAGATGCAGGAGTCCATTTCTCTGAGCAGCCACGGCTCCAGCGACGACACGTCCTTCTCACTCTGAACAGCAGGAAAAAAAAATATATATATATATACAAATAAAGTCAGAATTATTAGCCCTCCTGTATATTTTTCATCCAATTTCTGGTAATTAGAGAGCAGATTTCTTAAACACATTTCTAATCATAATAGTGTTAATAACTCATCTCTAATAACTGATTTATTTTCTCTTTGTCATGATGACAGTAAATAATATTAGACTAGATATTCTTCAAGACACTTCTATACAGCTTAAAGTGACATGTAAAGGCTTCACTAGGGTAATTAGGGTGAAGTTAGGGTAATTAGGCAAGTCATTGTATAACAGTGGTTTGTTCTGGAGACAATCCAACACTAATATTGCTGAGGGTGCTAATAATATTGACCTTAAAATGGCTTTAAAACAATTAAAAACTGCTTTCATTCTAGCCCAAATAAAACAAGTAAGACTTTCTCCAGAAGAACAAACATTAGAGGAAACACTGTGAACATTTCCTGAATCTGTTCAACATCATCTGGGAAATATTTGAAGTAGAAGAAATAATAAATAAATCACAAGAGAGCGAATAATGTTGACTTTAACTGTGTATCGAAACTGTTGCAACCATGAGTAAGAAATGATTCAGAACTATCTCCAGGCGCTGTGTAATATAATTCTGCTGCATTACACATGGTAAATTAAAGGTGCTGTATGTACGTTTCTGACTCTTGTAAAGCCTAAAAACACCATCATATGTTTGCAGACATTCAGAAACATGCTCAGTAAGCATTCTTGTCAATCTGGGAAACAATGCTGAAGTCAGATATTCTACTGTGAATATGTGCGTTACATGCCAGAACGGCTGTCTTTGTTATGGGGATTTAATGCCAGTTTAGCCAGTTATGCTTCAGCACCCCAGAGATTTCAGAGTGGCTACTCAGATCTGCCGATTTCAGAGTGGAATTTGCAGGCGTTGGTTAAAACAAACACCTCTTTTAATTCTGAGAACATTCCTTCTATTGCGTGCTGTTGCTTTTATTTACAACACGACTTAAATCTGCTTTGCATCAACCTTCAGGCTCGATAGTGAGACACACACTGCTGTTGGTCTTTAATCTGGCAACCTGCACTTGCACTTTGATCCAGGAATGCAATGCATGGTTCAACCACTGGGTGTCAAACTTACATACTGCACCCTTAAAGGGTCACGAAACACCAGAGCACATGTGTTGAGCTGTTGACAGTGGTATATGTGTCCCACACTGCTAAAAACACTATTAGGACACCTATATTTCACTAAAAAGTGTAAATTGGTTGTTTTTGCGTTATTTCAAGCAAATTCGTACTTCCGGTTTGAAACGAATTTTTGAAGCTGCGTCACGGCCATGAGATAATAGCGTGTATTCCAGCGTGCAGACTGGACGTCTGTGCCAGAGTGTGTCTTATTACGTCTTACAGTGTGCTGCATTAATGCATGAGTAAAGCTTGGTTCAAACCAATCAGCGCGCTCTATTGTGCAACTTCATTAATATTCATTACTGTCACAGTGTTTAGACGACAGGGACGCCACGTTGTGTTGGCAAAACAAGCGTGAAGTGTTGCTTTTATAGTTTGCTGCAGTGAAGTTTTGTTTTCATTTTCTCTCTGTGAGAGCTCAGCTGGAGTCACGTGTGGATTAACAGTGTACGCGACGCTCGACAACAATAACTTACGTGTCTAAGGAGGATTATTGTTTACCTGAGAGCTGTTCTCATCTGCAAACGCTGAGATCCGGATTCGCTTGTAGTCTCCTCTTAATAAAGACGCGGCTCTAGTTGCTGGTGATTGTTCTGTCTCTACAGATTTGGTAAGTGAGTGATCAGTGCTCTTTGTTTATTCAGTTTGTTCGTATCGAACTAAGTTAACTATTGCACCGAGTGTAAACATGTTAGCACCACAACCAAACTTTAACCTCGTGTAGGATTTTCACCACATTTAGTGACCGGAATAACACACACGGCTTTCTGACGCTACCTGCCGTGTGCATCTAAGTTTCCGGGAAATGCGGAGGTTTTTTCCTCTCATTCGCCGTGCGGTATCAAACATTGCATGAAAAATACACGCTTAGAGCAGCTCCTCGGATCAAATATCTCGTTTGTCGCGAGGGGCATGAATGAATTCCCTGAATGAAAGAGCCAAACTGCAGTTAAAGTCCACCATTTAATCATTTGGCAAATAATTCGACTACAGATGTCCATGTAAACACAGTCACTTTCTCCCGTATGTGTGTGTGTGTGTGTGTGTGTGTGTGTTTTGACTCTGAAACCCAGCGCGTGCCCAAATAGACACTCCCACACCATCCCTCTTTAGTTCCTCCGACACTCCCCCATAAACAGAGCTGGACACGCCCACTTTTCTGACTTTTTCCAAAGTAGAGGTGTGAAAACACCCTGCTGAAACAAGGGGGTTTCATGGCCCTTTAAAGTAAAGTTCCTTGATTTTTACAACAGAGTTTACTTCTGTAGCAACTATAAAATAGCAAGTTGTCTTTTTTCATCAGTCTCAGTATACTGCAGTAACTGCTGAAGAGTCAAATAGAAAATTCATTGAAATACTTTTTGAGATTTTGGTTTGCTAACGGTCTAATCCCATTCAATGACTTATGCTAAGCTAAGCTAAAAGTGCTGGCCAACTTGAAGATCGTCTTATCAGACTCAAAAATGGTAAAACCCATGAGGAGCTGTACAATGAGCCGAACATGTGGAGTGTTCCTTTAAAAACTGAGGATGCACAGAAGTTAACACTTTATTTTGATGGTCCATTTGAGTATTAGTAGACTGTCTGCTTAATACCTGCTGATACTGCTCCTTCAACAGACATTTAACTGACTTTAAGAAGCAAGTACATGTCAACTTACACTAACCTCAACCTTAACCTAACAGTCTACTTATAATCTAATGAGTATTAGTTGGCATGCAGATGCAAAGTAACTAAAGTTCCACACATGGACCATCAAAATAAAGTGTGACTGAAGTTTCAGCCATTGAAAAATGGATTTTTCTGCAGATCTGCATCCAGAATTTTCAGTTTTGGTTTTGGTAATGTTAATGTCAATGCATCCCTATTATATGAATATTTTCCTTTGCCTTTTTCTTTCTTCACATTTATGAGTGTATGAGTGTTGTTGTGTGTGAGAGGGAGTGTGTGTGTATATGAGTGAATGAGTAAGTTTGTGCATGTGTCTGTGGGAGATGTATCTGTTTTAGGGTGTGCATGTGTGTGTGTGCGTCTCTACCATCTGACTGAACACACTGTCTCCTCCGTCGTCCAGCAGCTGGTTGTCCTGCAGCACACACACCGTCGGACGCTCTGGAGGATCCGCCTGCGGGACGTCACGCTCACACCACTCACTGAGAGAACATTGCTGACTCTCCTCTAAACACACACACATCCACACACACATATATATATATATATAATTATATACACACACACTCTTGATCAAATTATACAGATTTCTCAAAGATCGTGAAGACTAGAGTGGCTCAGTCGTCAGCAGTGTGGCCTTACAGCAAGAAGGTCACTGGTTCGAGTCCCGGCTGGGTCAGTTGGTGTTTCTGTGTGGAGTTTGCATGTTCTCCCCGTGTTAGTGTGGGTTTCCTCCGGGTGCTCCGGTTTCCCCCACAGTCCAAACACATGCGCTATAGGGGAACTGATCAACTACACTGGGTCTTTAATGATCACCTTTCTGCGCCTCCTTGTATTTGATCATGTCTTTGTGTATGTGTTGCTCCTCAGAATGTGTGTGTGTGTGTGTAATGATCACCTTTCAGCGCCGCCTTCTTGTATTTGATCATGTTTTTGTTTGTATGTGTGTCTGTGTGTGTGTCTGTGTGTGTGTGTGTGTGTGTGTGTGTGTGGGTGGGGCTTTAATGATCAACTTTCTGCGTCGCCTTCTTGTATTTGATCATGTCTTTGTGTGTGTGTGTGTGTGTGTGTGTGTGTGTGTACTTTTATCTTACAGGTGTCAAACTCAGTTCCAAAAGGGCCGCAGCTCTGCAAAGTTTAGTTCCAACCCTAATTAAACACACCTGATCAAACTCATTGAGTCCTTCAGGCTTGTTTGAAAGCTACAGGTAAGTGTGTTGGAGCAGGGTTGGAACTAAACTGTGCAGGGCTTCAGCCCTCCAGGAACTGAGTTTGACACCCCTGTTGTATCTGATAATGTCTTTGTGTGTGTGTGTACTTGTATTTGATCATGTCTTTGTGTGTGTGTGTGTGTGTACTTGTATTTGATCATGTCTTTGTTTGTGTATGCGGTGCTCCTCAGAATGTGTGTGTGTGTGATGATCACCTTTCTACGCCTCCTTCTTGCATTTGATCATGTCTTTGTGTGTGTGTGTGTGTGTGTGTGTGTGTGGGGCTTTAATGATCAACTTTCTGCGTCTCCTTGTATTTGATCATGCATTTGTGAGTGAGTGTGTGTGTGTGTGTGTGTGTACTTGTATTTGATCATGTCTTTGTTTGTGTATGTGGTGCTCCTCAGAATGTGCGTGTGTGTGTAATGATCACCTTTCTGCGTCTCCTTCTTGTATTTGATCATGTCTTTGTTTGTGAGTGTGTGTGTGTGTGTGTGTGTGTGTACTTGTATTTGATCATGTCTTTGTTTGTGTATGCGGTGCTCCTCAGAATGTGTGTGTGTGTGTGTGTACTTGTATTTGATCATGTATTTGTGTGTGTGTGTGTGTGTACTTGTATTTGATCATGTCTTTGTTTGTGTATGGGGTGCTCCTCAGAATGTGTGTGTGTGTGTGCACTTGTATTTGATCATGTATTTGTGTGTGTGTGTGTGTGTGTGTGTGTGTGATGATCACCTTCCTGCGCCTTCTTCTTGTATTTGATCATGTATGTGTGTGTGAGCGTGTGTGTGTGTACTTGTATTTGATCATGTCTTTGTTTGTGTATGGGGTGCTCCTCAGAATGTGTGTGTGTGTGTGTGTGTGTGTGTGTGTGTGTGTGTGTGTGTGTGTGTGTGTGTAATTGTATTTGATCATGTATTTGTGTGTGTGTGTGATGATCACCTTCCTGCGCCTCCTTCTTGTATTTGATCATGTATTTGTGTGTGTGTGTGTGTGTACTTGTATTTGATCATGTCTTTGTTTGTGTATGGGGTGCTCCTCAGAATGTGTGTGTGTGTGTGCACTTGTATTTGATCATGTATTTGTGTGTGTGTGTGTGTGTGTGTGTGTGTGTGTGATGATCACCTTCCTGCGCCTTCTTCTTGTATTTGATCATGTATGTGTGTGTGAGCGTGTGTGTGTGTACTTGTATTTGATCATGTCTTTGTTTGTGTATGGGGTGCTCCTCAGAATGTGTGTGTGTGTGTGTGTGTGTGTGTGTGTGTGTGTGTGTGTGTGTAATTGTATTTGATCATGTATTTGTGTGTGTGTGTGATGATCACCTTCCTGCGCCTCCTTCTTGTATTTGATCATGTATGTGTGTGTGTGTGTGTGTGTGTGTGTGTGTACTTGTATTTGATCATGTCTTTGTTTGTGTATGTGGTGCTCCTCAGAATGTGTGTGTGTGTAATGATCACCTTTCTGCGCCTACTTCTTGTATTTGATCATGTATGTGTGTGTGAGTGTGTGTGTGTACTTGTATTTGATCATGTCTTTGTTTGTGTATGTGGTGCTCCTCAGAATATGTGTGTGTGTGTAATGATCACCTTTCTGCGCCTCCTTCTTGTACTTGATCATGTCTTTGTTTGTGTAAGCGGTGCTCCTCAGGATGTCCTCCAGGAACAGCTGCTTCACCTCATACGGGCAGCCTTTGACTGACAAACAAAACTCATTATTAAAGAGCCCCTATTGTGGGTGTCTGAGAATGTTCATCATGCAGTGTGCAGCACAGCTCTGAGTGAATGAAATCATACAGCTGAGGGTTAAATCTGAAAGTGCGTCGGTGCAACAGCCTAGTGGTTAATGCACTGATAAATGGTGCAGACGCACTTCAGGACGTCCCGAGTTCAAATCCCGCAGCTGTTCAGCCCATCAGCTGTTCCTCACGCGTGCCGTGTTTAAATTTCAGAACAGTTCAGCTTTTGCCGCTGTGTGGATTAACAATGACTGTTTGACGCTGTTATTACTTGAGGTTAGGGCTAAGAGTAGAGTACATGCTGCTGTTTAACTGCACTGCTTTAATGCATTCCTACATTGGGCTCTCACATACTCTCTGTGTGCTACTCAGCTGGCGTTTCTCTCCATCTCACGCTGAACACAGACTACCAATCGAAACAGACTGGGTCATCAGACCAATCAGTGCAGATTAGCTTTGCGTTAAGGAGGGGGTTTGGTAAGAAATGAATTGCTAAAGGAATAATATGGGAGTCGCTGGGATAATCAGGTAAAAATAAATGCAGATTATAAGACAATGAAAGTGCTTTTGACCTGATGCAGATCAGCCTGCGGCTGGAGACCCCCAAAACCACAATATGACCTTTATTATGCATAACAGGGGCTCTTTAATGAACATGTACTGTATAACTCATTATTAACTGTCAGATCTGAACAACACACCCCAAATATTCATTCCTGATACTTACCATTACACTGACACACATCATTAATACACACACACACACATTAGACATAGACAGACACACAAACATACACACATCATTGCACACACACACACACACAATTACACACATATACGCATCATTAAACATACAGACACACATTATGACACAGAAACACATCAGTACAGACACACACAGACATAATAACAGACACACACACACACACACCATTACAACACATACATGCACACATCCTTACACGCATATATGTGTCATGACACAAAGACACACACATTATTATTATTACACACATACACAGACAGACATATACGTATCATTATATATAGACACATATTATGACACACACACACACACACACACACAGACACACACAGACACACACAGACACACAATTACTGACATAGACACATCATTGCACACACACATAGACAGACACACACGTCATTACACATGTGCAGACAAAACACATATCATTACACACACACACACACACAATTACTGACATAGACACATCATTGCACACACACATAGACAGACACACACGTCATTACACACGTGCAGACACAAACACATATCATTACACACACACACACACAAACACACACACACAATTACTGACATAGACACATCATTGCACACACACATAGACAGACACACACGTCATTACACACGTGCAGACACAAACACATCATTACACACACACACACACACACTTTTTCTCTGCCGTTTTATAACTGATGTACCAGAGTTGACCAGAGCGCTGAGACGCTCTCTAAATGAGCTTTTATATAGCCGAACAAACAAATAATACTGTTAATAGAGTGTCATGCGTGTTACGAACACTTCTCTCCTATGCTGAACATGTGCTTGAGTGTTTCTCTGCTGTACTGACTGTGAATAACAGGACAGGAGCCGAAGTAGCGCATGAACAGACTGACGTCGAGCGCAGCGCTGGACAGCACCAGTCGGAGATTGGGCATCTTCTGCAGGACTTCCTTCATCTTGGTGAGCAGGAAATCTGTCAGTCCGTCACGTTCGTGCACCTCATCCTGCAGTGCAAACACACACACACACACACACACACACACACACACACACACACCAAAAACACAGCAGCCTTGATTAAATATCAACTGTAATCCAATATCTATTTAAAGTAATCTGACTACTTTTGGATTACATTTGGTTTACTTTTGTGCTAACCCTTATTTAAGATCACTTTATTAGGTACACCTGTCCAACTGCTCGTTAACGCAAATGTCTAATCAGCCAATCACATGGCAGCAGCTCACTGCATTTCAGCATGCAGGCATGGTCAAGAGGATCTGCTGCAGTTCAGACTGAGCATCAGAATGGGGAAGAAAGGGGATTTAAGAGACTTTAATCGTGGCATGGTTGTTGCTGCCAGACGGGCTGCTCTGAGTATTTCAGAAACTGCTGATCTACTGGGATTTTCACGCACAACCATCTCTAGGCTTTACAGAGAATGCTCCGACAAAGAGGAAATATCAAGTGAGCGGCAGTTCTGTGGGCCCAAATGCCTTGTTGATGAGGCCAGAGGTCAGAGGAGAATGGCCAGACTGGTTCCAGCTGACAGAAAGGCAACAGTAACTCAAATAAGCACTCGTTACAACCCATAGACATATACACTAGATACCGCATACGGGCCCTGAGCATGCATCAATAGCGCCGCCACATTTGTACAGTGCTCTCAGGACAAACGTGATTCAACCGCACTAGTCAAGAGTCAATGTGAAGATGCTGGACTGCTGGAGTGTAGCAACATGCAAACAAAGAAATCAAAGGCAGAACATTTGTGGTGGGAATTCATTTTATATTCACTTGATATACATTACAAAGGTCTGTTCTTTAATTCTTCCATAAATGTACTGTTTAAGTTAGACCAAACGTGACCACTTTACCATCTGTTTATCACCAGGCAAGATCTGGATAAGTACATGGTGATTTAACAAACTACATGTTCTGATGGGAGGTAAGACTGAAATGTAGATGGTCAGAAATGAAGTTTAAGCACTGATGTAACTGTGATTCAGCCTGTATGTCACTGATGACCTTGTGGGTATTACAAACTAGATAAAATGAAGGCGTCTCACTCTCTGCAGAAACTGTCGTTGATGTATGATCGTGTGACCTTCTTTGCAAAGAATAAAACTTTAAAAGACACTTTGGGAAAGAATTTGGCTGCGTCCGAAACCGCCTACTACTCAGTAGGTACTGCATTTGAATGTAAACGTGCTACTCGGCCGTTAGAAAAGTGCGTTCTATACAGTATGAATGTGAAAAGTATGAATGGAATTCTGACGTACTACATCTGCCATTTTGTCATGCCCTGCAGAAAAATCCAGCTTAAACCAGCCTAGGCTGGTTGGCTGGTTTTAGCTGGTCGACCAGGCTGGTTTTAGAGGGGTTTTGGCCATTTCCAGCTTGGTCTTAGCTGGTCAGGCTGGAAACTGACCAGCTAAATCCAGCTAAAACCAGCTTGACCAGCCTGGTTTAGGCTGGTTTATAGCTGGCTAGGCTGGTCAAGCTGGTTTTAGCTGGTCATCTCCCAGCCTGACCAGCTAAGACCATGCTGGAAATGGTCAAAACCTCTCTAAAACCAGCCTGGTCAACCAGCTAAAACCAGCCAACCAGCCTAGGCTGGTTTAAGCTGTTTTTTTCAGTAGGGTGGTCATGTGACCTACCTGCGTCAGTTGCGTCGCCTCACGTCCATTCATGAATTCTCTCACAGGGCATTATGGGATAGTGCAGCATGCATGGGATGCGCACTTCAGAATCTCTCCGGAAGTAGTAAGTCATCCGGGTACTTCTCGCATACTGATATTCCAATTCTATGAATTCAGACATACTACTCGGCTCACATACTGATTTTAGCGTACTATATAGTATGGAAGTATGTGGTTTCGGACGCAGCCCTTGTCTTCTTGACCACTGAGAGAGCCTCCTTAAAGAAAATCACCACTACATGAACTTTTGTGCTAAACCAGGTGAGCCAACCCTGCACCTTCCTGCAGATTTCAGTTGCTACCCATATCAAACACACCTGAAACAATTCATTAGGACCTGAACACCACGTGATAATTACAGGCAGGTGTGTTTGATATGGGTTGCAACTGAAATCTAAAGGAACATGGTTGGCCACCCTTGTGCTAAACAAATATTGATGATAATACAGTCTCTAAGGCCCCGTTTGCACTAATGTGTTTTAGTTTGGAAACACATAAGTTTGGCTATGGTTACGCCATCCGTCCACACTATGCCGGAGTTTTCAAGCGCTGAAATCGGAGCGTTTTGTAAACACTGGAGAGGCTGTTTTCATTCTGAAGCGCTGCTGCTCCGTCTCAGTGTGGATGAGGGAAAACAGAGACATCTGGAAACGGAGGCGGGGCTGCTGAGATTCGCTAGCTGATTGGGGCTTTTGTGTCATTGCGTATTCTTCCCTTATTGGTCAAGCCCCTATCACATGACTATAACACATGGCGTTAACGCTACCGGGAGACAGCAGACCAGCCTTCACTGTAAACAACAACATGCACACAGAAATGGGAGCGCTGTTTGCACTGTTGTCTGTTTTAGGCGGCATTGTGCAGTTATTCATTTGTTACGTTTAGTAACTCGACCTTGTCGTCTGTCCACAAAAACACCTCTCTTGCTTTCTTTGCCATCGCGTTCATTGTTCAACCGGCATTTGTTGACTAACAATAACCAAACGCCAAGCGAGACACATGCTTCCTGTTTATACTAGAACACTCATGCCCAGAGTGCGCCAATGGTCATGTGATATACGCTTTTGGTGGCGTAGTGTGGACGGAGATATGTTCTGAAACGCTAGGTGAAACACTAGTGTGGACGCGGATCGTTTTTGATCTAAAACAACGTTTTAAAACTAAACGCACTAGTGTAAACGGGGCCTTAGGCAAAGTAGCACCAACTCACACTAAACACTCGGCTTATGCTAGATTTGTTGAATAAAATCAACAAACAATATAAATGAAATATGACAACAAGATGCTGCGCTGCAGGAAACTTGTATTATTGTAAGATAAGTGAAGTAGCGGCAAGTTTTTAAAGCGAATTAAAGCTGCAGTACGTGATTTTCTTCAGCAACGTGCTGTTGTGCTGGTTGAAAGTCTCCTCACAGTCCAATAGTGCTGATTACAGTAAATGATCTAAATGTGTTTATACTGTGTGTGTTTTTATATTCTGGGTAAAGCATAAAACTAAAAAATGTTCATCCAATTAAATATTGTAGGACCGACATCTCCCATAATTCCGATAAGCAGCTCAGACTGTCTGTCAGCAAGTGTAGATTTGGACTTCTGCACACCTCTGTTCACACAGATCCGCCAAGTGCACACGGGACAGTCACAGTTGCGGTAAAATCAAATGCTGAATTGAAACCAAAGACTGTAAAATGTATGGACGTAGTATCCGTGACGTCACCCATAGGTTTCTGAAGAGCGCAAAAGAAGCCACAAGTAGGCGCGGCCAACCGTCGGCATTTTGTTCGCGTGTCATCACACCCACGGCGGGATACCAAACAAGGGCAAAGAGGCGGAAAGTGAGCTAAGCTAAAGACACTGCTTGCATTTAGCTTGGACCTGGTAAAGACACTTTACTTTGAGAGAAACGCTTAATACTTCATCACCTGCGACTTTATTACCTGCGTTTGTATTCTGACCACTTGTGTTTGGTTGTATACTATATCAATAAAGTGTTTAGACTTTTAAAAATACTGTAGTAATACACTGAGCCACTAAACATTGTTCTTATGACGTTTTTCAACAGGAGGAAAACACGAATTACATCCAAACACTTCAGATATAGTCTGTGTTAGTTAATGTAAGACTATTGATGAAATCCAGCATAACACTGTATGACAACACTTCAGATGACTGATCTAGATCCTACAGCTGATCAATCTGTCAGATTCTGGAGTGCATTACAGCTCTAAATATAAACAATAAATGATCCTAAATAAAACAAATACATGTATAGAGATGGTATATGAGTATATAACTTCACTCGCATGGGAAACGGAGGCCACGTCAATGGTTTGTGAGCACAATTAAGTGCACTCAGCATGCCATGCCATATGATAATTGTAGGAAACAAGTCCAAAAGGCAGTCGACTGTGTAAAGCCACATAAAACAACACAGAAATACGATAAATATGCCGAGTTCAGTGGCTAATCTGCAGGATTCAGCTGAGGTGACGTGACGGCGACCAGCAAGACCTAACTGTCACTCAAGTGGCCACGCCCTTAATTATGCAAACTTAATATAAAGGAAACGGATGAGTTATAAAAAAAATTCACCCCCTCACAGTTGTCATGAAGGGTAATATTAGCTGTGTTAACCTAAATCTTTCTTTGTAGCAGGCTGTAAACACCTTTATTTCTTCTGTAAAGTTGGCCATTCTAACAGTGGGCTCAATTGAAATTTGCTCTGTTTTGGAGCGAGGAGCAGCCAGGACTAGCGGAATTTCAGATGAATTGCAGTTTTAGTTACTTCCGTATTGGCTTCCTGAGAGAGAGCAGGAGGTTGCCGCTTGGTTGAAACCTGTTAAACTCCTGAATCAATATTGGAGTGAGTTCTGCACGCTGGAGGAAGCACGACACCATGGCTGAAGTATTACTGTTAGACAGGTCATGTTCTGCTTTAAAACTATTTCAGTCAGGCAGAGCTGATGTAGATTGTGTTGTTATGAAGGACTTATACGCACAGACGTGTTGTTCAGCCACTGAAATCTCCCTTGATGTGACAATTTTCAGGTTTATAAGGGCCTTTTACAGCAGATAATGTAGATTTCTATTCAGTTTGACAGCAGAACATCAGTAAACAGCGCTACTCCACCTAGCATGCTTTACTGAGCTGAAGCTGCTTTTATATTCACATTGGGTCATTTCTGAACACTGACAGCTTTCCTACACTGTTCACCGCTACTCTGAATATTCACGTGAAATAGCATGTAAGTGTGGCTGAGTAATAAGTGTAATTCCTGCAGGCTGCCAGCCAAACACTGACTACATTTCTAACTGGCGAATGACATGAACCAGTGCGTTGTCTGTTTGCTGTCATGTTGTGGCATGCGCGTTCCGATTTCAGGAGTCGTGGCTTTAAAACACAGTCCCTCCCCGCCGTCCAAAGATAATATGTTAAGCGGTTAGCATTTTGACAGATCACCTACTGCACCTTGTTATCTACGGTGCCTGATAACATAACAGTGCCTCAATGTGCATACTGCCCACCCTAAATTACTGAATATTACAAACGTGAAATACCGTTTATATCAGAAAGGTGGATATGCACAGAGTCATTCATAACAGAACTAATCGCTCCCTCTGTTAGTGAGCTGTGGAAGCAGGAGAGGGGGTGTTTCAGGACATGGACTAGAAGATAATACATCTCCATGCACACCAACACACACTCTTTGTCAGCAATGCTCGTGCGGTCACTGATTCATCCATGTAGAATAGTGATGTAAAATGATAATTTTCCTAATTTAAATAAATATTTGCATACTGACCAGCGGGGAAACTCCCAATCATAGATATATGTGTATATGTGTGTATATCTCTGGCTCAGGATGGCCAGTTCTCCACTTCACATTGCTCCCACATTCATTTCAAAGGAGCGCTACCCTGTACTAAGATGGAGGCTCTATTGACGCATTCCTTCCAATAGACAACAACAGCGTAGGCGACATCTAATGTAAATATCTATGGCTACAACCGAGATATGCAGATGAGCATTTCTACAGTTTCTGCTCACCACAATGACATGTGTGACGGTGGACAGGGCTTCGTCTCCGGCCATTAGCGTACGCAGCAGGACTCCACTGGTGCAGAACGTCAGCAGAGTTTTAGGAGAAACTCTGGAGAAACACACACGAGAAACACACACACACAGTGTAAACTTTAATTAAAGTAGATGCCCCTAATCTAAAGCAGATGACGTGTGTGTGTGTGTGTGTGTGTCTGCATTTGTCTGTGTGTGTGTGTGTGTGTATTTATGTATATGTCTGTATGTGTATACGTCTGTGTGTGTGTGTGTATTTATGTATATGTCTGTGTGTGTGTGTGTGTGTGTGTGTATGTAAATGAGCACCTGCTCTCCAGGCGTATCTGGTAGCCGACGGTCTGCCCGATGTTCTCTCCTCTCTCCGCTGCCACGCGCTCCGCTACAGCAATGGTGGCCAGTCTGCGCGGCTGTGTGCAGAAGATGCGGCAGGGGCTCGCAGTGGCGCTGCAGTCGTCCAGCAGGAACTGAGGGATCTACACACACACGCACATACACAAAACACAGACAATGCATACACACACAGAAAGAAACACAGACACACAGTTAATGATATACAAGTTAAATAATGTTTAGCACAACTTTGGATTTTAATGATGCATTAGTTATTACTATACTTTACATGAACTAACCCTTAACTAATGGACCATTATTATATGATTATTATATTTATTTATTATTTATGATTAAATATTAAAAATTATAAATGATTATTTATTCATAATTAAAATGATTTATTACTTACAACATTTATATTTAAAATTTACAATGTATATAATTTATATAAGATAAGTGTATATATAATAACACTATAATAATAATTATTATTATTATTATTTAGGATATGCTACATTAAAATAATTTAACTTTGGACTGGTAATGTATAAATAATATAAAAACATCTGCACATATTTGTTGCCAAAATATTTGTAAAAATAAGAGACAAAACAAAAAAAATCTGATATAAAGGTTTATTTTTGGTTTACCAGCGAGTCACGTGACTAACACTAACCAATTTCTGCTAACGTTCAATGTGATGCAAATTGACAAAACCATTAAATAGACACTGTTTACATTTCATTCATTCATTTTATTTTCGGTTTAGTCCCTTTATTAATCTGTGGTCACCACAGCGGAATGAACCGCCAACTTATCCAGCACGTTTTACTTAGCGGATATCCTTCCAGCCGCATCCCATCCCTGGGAAGCACACTCATACACTACTGACAATTTAGCCTACCCAATTCACCTGTACCGCACGTCTTTGGACTGTGGAGGAAACCGGAGCACCAGGAAGAAAGCCATGCGAATGCAGGGAGAACACGCAACCTCCAAACAGAAACGCCAACTGACCCAGCTGAGGCTCGAACCATCAACTTTCTTGCTGTGAGGCGACAGTACTACCTACTGTGCCACCGTGTCACCACTATTTCCATTTTATGTAGGATATTATTTCATGTACAGATTTATTTTATATATACAAAGACACGGTATTGTCAGGCGCCTAGACTGCAGCTCTGGACAAGACGTTGGCCAGCGGAGAAATGGAAATGGTCGTGCCCAACCGAGCCTGGTAAATTTCAAGGTTTTTAAATTCTTCACTTCGCCAATTGGTGAAGTTTGTTCCTCGCCGCTGTCGCCTCTAGCTTGCACGGTTCGGGATCTGTAGCGATGCGCATGGATGGATCTGCTCTTCAGTGTTTGGACTCTCAGTAATGACCATTAAACCACACTGAACTGAGCTAAACTGAACTGAACTTAAACTCTGAAAACTGAACTGCACTGTTTACATTCACTATGATCTTCTACGTGAAGCTGCTTTGACACAATATAAATTGTAAAAGCGCTGTACAAATAAAGGTGAACTGAATTGTTATAAAAACACATAGTCAGTGTTGACCTGTGTGGTTTTCCCGGAGCCGGTCTCCCCCAGCACCAGCACCACCTGGTGGTCTCTGATGGACTGGATGATCTGCTCCTGGAGCTCGTAGACAGGCAGAGCTTTCCGGAAAGCATCCAGCTCAGGGGCGCTGCTGCGTCTTGGTGGAACCTGAGGAATCCCGTGGCTCAGGCGCCCACTGGTCCTGCTTTTACTGTCTGGAGCATCAAATATCACAATCAAGAAGACAATTCTGTGAGAGATCACATGTTCATCATCACATACTGCAGAAGTCACAATTATTAGAATTTTGTTTTCCATTTCAAATGATGTTGAACAGATTCAGGAATTTTCCCCAGTATTTCCTCTAATGTCTGTTTTTCTGGAGAAAGTCTTATTTGTTTTATTTCGGCTAGAATAAAAGCAGTTTTTAATAGTCTTAAACCCATTTTAAGGTCAATATTATTTTGCAATATTTGTGTTGGATTGTCTCCAGAACAAACCAGTAGTACAATGACTTGCCTAATTACCCTAACTTTACCCTAATTTCCCTAGTGAAGCCTTTAAATGTCACTTTAAGCTGAAGAAAAAAATTATAAAGAGAAATTGGGATATATATATATATATATATATATATATATATATATATATATATATATATATATATATATATATATATATTAGTGCTGTCAAAATTAGTGTGTTAACGTATGCGATTAATTTGAAATATTAAACGCGTTAAAAAAAATGTATGCAATTAATGCAGCTGCAGTTATTTTGTATTTCCTGTTGTGGTTGACGTGTGTTCAACATGCAAAGAAATATGGATAAGACCAAGAAAGCACTTTTAGAAAGAAAGTTTCAGTATAAAATAATTAATGTCGCATCACCAGGCTCTCCAATGTTTCCTCCAGAGTTTCATTTAATTTCGTATGTTTCATTTTTAATCTTTTGATTTTTGTTTTAATGGAATTTGATACTGCATAGTGAATGGAAATAAAAGCATCTCCATTTCGTGACTCGGGTGGTCCTTTAAGGTAATCAAAAATCGCTGTTTACATGGTCGACTCTTAAAAAGAGTATCATCTTAATCATATTAAAATCGGAGTATTGGTGTCCATGTAGATGTACTCAGTGAAAGTGTCAGATGAAGTCGTGAGCTGTCAAAGAGCTGCCTTTCGGCATGCGCCCCCCATGTTTCATTAAGTTTGACGTGTTTCCCCCTTAAACACAACTTTTGTAAAGCGTCTGCTTCATGTTGTTGTGTCAGAATCCTTGTGAAATACAGTAATACTTTAGAACGCTTAGTTTAAGCAAATTTGATAAACGCGATCATGCGTGTTGAATCTGAAGGGAGTCGCTCCGGCTGCCCTATCCTGCACGCGTATGTCGTTTACATGAAGAAATCTGTGTTACAAGTTTAACAAAAATTCTAATAAACAATTATATTTTGAATTTAAATAGTTTTTTGTTTTGCGTCTACATTAATTTCACATTTGAATAGCCAAAATTACAAGTTTCAGTCTTTTAAATGTGATTAATCGCGATTAATTTTCGAAAAAAAGTGTGATTAATTAGTTAATTTTTTTAATCGTTTGACAGCACTAATATATATATATATATGTTTAAATCTGTGTATAAATATATGTTTAAATTAAAATTAGGTCTGCACGATATGTTGTTTTAGCATCAATATCACAATGTGATCATTTGTAAAAGTCACGTCGACATGCAATGTTGAGTTTATATAATATTACTATTATCATTTGCATGTGTTTTTGAGGCATGTGACTGTATAATGATGATAAGAAAAAGAAAACAAGAATATATACGAATAAGAATATTAAGAAATTGTACTGTTTGCAACTTTAATTACGATTAATTTTATTTATTATATATATTTTTTTTTTATTATACACTTACCTGAATACTGTAAAAAACAATTAAACACTGTTTATTTTAATTGTGTTTTTTATTGTATGGATATATGCTTGTAGATGGTTTCTTATATTTTATTCAGATGCACTTATTTATAAAATCATCCAAATCAATTTTAAAATTATTAATTCTTTTCAAATAGAGATATTAAAGTCATCTGCTGAAATTGTACTTATACCGCAATATATATGGCAGCATAACAAAATATTGTAATGTGAGATGTTTCCAATATTGTGCAATCCTAAATGAAATGTTATCAGAAATTGGTTACTTGTTACATGACATGAAGTTAAACAAAACCAAAAAATTTATATAAATCGCATATTTCTTTTAGCCTTTTATGTTATTTTATTTACATATTTTAGCCATAAAACTCTCATTATGTGCAAGGATTTATATATTAGCATTATTCTCCATTGTGCACTGACCGGTGGTGTCAGGCGGGGACTGCAGGCCTCTCTCTGCATGCGGCTGCAGCTGGCTGCGCTCACGGCTGCTGATGGGGAATCTCTGCATCAGACTCTGCACCAGTGCTCTGCAGCTCGGAGAGAGAGAGCAGCTCATGCTGGAACGCTGTGCCTCCATCCCGTCCTTCTTCCTCACCGTCAGGAACCGGCTGCAGCCCTTTCTGGAACAACACACAAGCACAGCCGGAGATGCGGATTACTGGTAAATTTATTAGTTGAAGTCAGGATTATTAGTTGTGCTGAATTATTAGCCCCCTTGCACATTTTCTCCCCTATATCTATTTATTGGAACGAATATTTTATCAGGCCATTTCTAAACATGGGGTTCACAGTGGCACAGTGGGGAGCACGATCGCCTCACAGCAAGAAGGTCGCTGGTTCGAGCCCCGGCTGGGTCAGTTAGTATTTCTGTGTGGAGTTTGCATGTTCTCCTCATGTTGGCGTAGGTTTCTTTTGTCTTTGCCATGATGACAGCACATATTAGACTAGATATTCTTCAAGACACTAGTGTTCAGCTTAAAGTGACATGTAAAGGCTTCACTAGGGTAATCAGGGTAAAGTTAGGGTAATTAGGCAAGTCGGTGTATAACAGTGGTTTGTTCTGTAGACTATCCAAAACTAATATTGCTGAAGGGGCGAATAATATTGACCTTAAAATGGCTTTAAAACTGTTAAAAACTGCTTTTATTCTAGGTGAAATAAAAAATTTAAGAGGAAATACTGTGGAAAAATTCCTGAATTTGTTAAACATCATTTGGGAAATATTAGAGAAAAAAATTCACATGAGCGTGTATAATGTTGACTTCAACTGTATGTGCTGATGAGGTCACATGACAAAATCAGCAGTCCGTAATTGAATCTGTTAGATTACACATTTACGGTAACACAATCTGACTACTTCTGGATTACTTCTGGTTACAACGTGTAGCGTCACCTAGGTGTATTAAGTTTAAGATAGCGCTCCAGGTTCAATACACTAAACGCCTACAGATATGTTGAAGTAGGCCCCTCTGATATATTTCAATGACGTAATGTAAATAAGGCAGATGAGAATATAAATATTTTCTGTGTTTGAATAAATTACCAGAAATAAACTCTGTGAATAATAAAACTCTTAGATAAATCAGAAAATATAAATAATTTAATTAGAATAGAAATGTAAATATTGGGAAAAACCCCAGATGTAAAACAAAATACAAAATATAGAATTTATGCACAGCTAAAAGACAGTAAAATGACCCAAAGTCAAACCCAGCAATTTACAGTACAATGAAGAATATTAATTAAACCAATATAGAAAAATACCACCTTTCTACACTCTAACAGTTAAACTTATAAATCAACAAGTGACTAAGAGTGACTGAATATGTTTCTCTTTGAAAGTGGCTACAATTGTGTCACTAAATTACACACTGAATTACACCTATATAAACTATTAGTATAAATCTATGCTGTAAAACACGCAGCAGTATTTTATGCTCACTGCATCTCCATAAACAACTCAAAACTCTGTGGGCCCACACACTCACACATTCATACCCCACACATTCATAACCCCATGTATTTCAGTGAAGGTTGATCAAACTTGCTATCTTATCATATTCTCAGAGATAGACGCTCATATATTACACATCAACATTAGGATGTATATATACACAAATGAATGCAAAACACATTTTAGATTTAATTCTGTTCTAGAACCAATATGAATAAATAAATAAATAGATAGACAATAAATAAATAAATAACCTTAAGATTACTTTAAAACTTAACTTGTAGAACTTCATTCTACTGGGTTACAAACGTAACAAGTTACTATAAATAAATTACTTATTCAATGTATTAATGCTCATTTCTTGTAATCAATCTTGTGTTTGCGTGCACTTATGCACTTGCCTGTAAATAAATGTAACATTTTCAATAAATCATTTCAGAGAAGCAGAGTAGCTGTATTTTTGTATTACAAAAACATTTAGCAGAATAATTATATATTTTAACTAAAGACGATCACCTTTATCAAGACAATCGCACAGACTCATGAAAAAAATGAAAAAAACAGGTTCATCATGACAACTATGGTATAAATTCATAACATTATGAACATTATGCTTCTTTTTTATTTGCTTGTTTTCTACCTGTCCATCCATCCATCCATCCATCCATCTAGCTATCTATCTAGCTATCTATCCACCCATCCATCCGTCTATCTATCCATCCATCCATCCATCCATTCTTCCGTCCGTCCTTTTATCAATCCATCCATCCATCCATCTGTCCGTCCGTCCATCCATCTATCCATTAATCCATCCGTCTGTCTTTCTAGTCATCCATCCACCCATCTAATAATCAATCCATCCATTCGTATATCTATCCGTCCAACCATCCATGCATCCGCTTATCTATCTATCAATCCATCTGCCTATCTCTCTATCTATCCATCTGTCCATCCATCCGTCTGTCCTTTCATCCATCCATCTGTCTGTCTGACTATCCATCTATCTATTCATCTATCCGTCTGTCCGTTCGTCCAGCCATCCATCCATCCACCCATCTACCTGTCAATCCATCCATCCCTCCGTCCATCTCTCCATCCATTCATCTGTCCAACAATCTATCTATCTATCTATCTATCTATCTATCTATCTATCTATCTATCTATCTATCTATCTATCTATCTATCTATCTATCTATCTATCTATCTGTCTGTCTGTCTTTCTATGTCTGTCTGTCTGTCTGTCTGTCTATCTATCTATCTATCCATCCTTCTGTCTGTCTGTCCATCTATCCGTCCAACCATCCATCCATCCATCCGTTCATCAATCTATCAATCCATCTGCCTATCTGTCTATCCATCTGTCCATTCATCCGTTCATCCGTCTATCCATCCGTCCGTCCGTCCGTCCGTCCGTTCTTTCATCTATCCATCTGTCTGTCCATCTATCTGTCTGTCTGTCTGACTATCCATCTATTCTTTTATCCATCCATCCGTCCGCCGTCCATCCATCCATTCACCCATCTACCTATCAGTCCATCCCTCCGTCCATCTCTCCATCCATCCATCTGTCCAACCATCCATCCATCCATCCATCCATCCTTCCCTCCCTCTCTCTCTCTCTCTCTCTATATATATATATATATATACACATACAGGGCTTGACATTAACAGCCCCAACCCATCAAATGCGGGTAGATGTCAGATGTGACACGAATTTAAAATTAACTGTGACGCGACACTACAAAACAGCCACAAATTAAAAAAATTACAAGGGTAGAAATAAACTTTGCAGGACAGTGAATCAGGACATTAGAAATGGTGTTAAGGTTTTGTAAATAGTGTAATATTATTTGTTTCATGCACCCTGGCCACTAGGGGGTGCCCTGATGCATAAACCCCACAGATAGATTACTGAAATAAGAAATCAGCTATCACTGCAGCATAGGATAAAGATGACAGAAATTAACAAATGAAGCAAACATGAACACAGACAACCACTGTGGCAATAACTGGATTATTTCTGTTTATCAAGCATAAGATATATTCATAATACAATGCCAACTGACCTAGCCTTTATCACTGTAATAAAAACGATCAAAAGTAGGATTTGTTCGTCATTCTGAGATATGAAACCACCTCTGATTACAAAAGGAGCTATTGCAAACACCCGGCTGATGTTATGAAGTGAACGTAAAGTAGAATCTTTCTGAACAGGCTCATAAAGGCATAACTGTGTTGCACACGTGCTTCAGTAATGATTAACTGCAGTCTAAGTGAAGTCTAGTTTTCATTGTGGACAGAATGTTTAACGGTATATTGCAAATGGTAAGATAATGCCCATCCCTAGTGTGCATGTTGGTGTTTTACATGCAAACTGAACTCACCCTCTGCTTTTGGAGATGTAGCCCAAAGACTGAGCCAGCCGATGAATGAACGCCCTCTCAGAGTTTGTCAAGGACGAAGGAAAATCCAGCTCTGTGGGACAAAACAACAAATATACAAAAAAAGATTTTTAAAAATCATTACAGAGCTCAAATCAATTTATCTCATAATCCTGAATCAGAATAACTTCAAATCCCTCTTGAACAAAATCTCTTCTCTGATTGGTGTTTACTGGTGTGAGGGCGGGGTCAGCCTGTCACTCATATATAGACCTTTTCAATGTGGTGATGTCACAGGTGCATGAACATTTCCTGCTTGTTATCAAAATATTTCATAACTGTAACAAGAGGCAAATCAGCTATCATAACATTATTCATCAATATGTGGCTCTTTTTGGACTCTCGCAAGCTATAAAAATAAAAAAATGTAAAAAAGCAATACGTTGGGACCATTGTTTTTGTTTACATCCCTCAAAATGGTCTATCCGCTTGTTAAGTGTGACATCACGCGAAGCGGCTTCCGGGTCCAAGCGCTCTATTCAACTGTATGGGGAGACTCATGAAATGGTAATAATAAACGATTACAAAGCGATTTAATAGTTTAGAAAATCACGATCGCAGTATATATATGTCCATGCCTAATATCCAATGGCCAGAAAGTGATTCATTTTTTAATAAATTGTTAAAATTTTGGTATTACTTTTGCAGCAAGCCCAGAGATTGTTGTGTACACTATGACTTTATATAAAATTAACTTAATTAACTTTAATGTGTGATATGATTAAAAGGTGATCATAAACTAATAATTTCTCAACTCAAACGAGTGGCGGCTTGAACCCGGAAACAGTATTATATATGCCACTAACACGTCACCACTTAACAAGCGGATAAGACCCATTAATGTCGAACCACCAGCAGCCATCATTTCCTTATGAACAAAAATCGAGCCCCGCCCACACTTGTTTTGATTTTTTTTTGCTGCATTTTAAATAATTTAGCAACCAAGGTCAAATAAATTTAAGTTATTTAATTGTTCGCTATTTGTTATTAAATATAAACTCATTTTTAGGTCCATTTACATAATGTAAAAACAATTATGCTTTTAGAATGTTTTTAAAGTTGTAAATGTTTAAACTTTAATGAATTCCAGTGGAATGATTTAATTTAATTGTAATATTCAATAACCCAATGATTATTAATAAACAAATAGGGATGCACCGATCCTGATACTTGGATCGGATATCAGTTTGATACCGCATATTTTTGCTGGATCGGGTATCGGTCTGCTAACACCGATAAAATCCAATCTTGCGCGTGCACTACAATCTGTGTAATTTATAAGGCAGGGCTCTAAATTGCGACCATTTTGGTCGAATATGCGGCCAAAATTTTATCTATGCGTCCGCAAAATATATTTGGGAGCATTTGTGCGAGTGCATGAAATTGTTGTGTGCGACCAGTTTTTACAGCAAAATGCTCACCACATGCGCGGATTCGGGAGATATTCACGCAGAATGCATCTCTGCACTTGAAACGCGAAACGCAGCGGTCAGGAATGGTTTAAAACAGTTTTCATGTCAACTTGCTGCAGTAAACAAAGCCAAGTCCGTAATGCTTGCCCCGCCTTCGCGCTCTTCTTATTGGCCCACTGCTCTAGCACTGAAATATCAGCTCTGCACAAGACTTTTGGCCAGCGGAGAAATTAAAATGGTCGTGCCCAACTGAGTCTGGTTCTCTCAAGGTTTTTTTCTTCAATCCCATCAGGTGAAGTTTTTTTCCCTCTCCGCTGTCGCCACTGCCTCGCATGGTTCAGGATTGGTAAAGCTACGCATCGATGAATTTGCTCTTCAGTGTTTGAACTCTCAGTAATGATTAAATCACACTGAACTGAGCTAAACTGAACTGAACTGAACTTAAACACTAAAAACTGAACCACACTGTTCCAGTTACTATGACCATTTATGTGAAGCTGCTTTGACACAATCTACATTGTAAAAGCGCTATACAAATAAAGCTGAATTGAATTGAATTGAACTGTCAATCACTCAGTCAATGCCTTCTGGCTTGGGATGACAGAGAGAGCTGCTACCGCGAAAAACTGTAAACGCTGAAGATGAGAATGAAGATAACACTGACAGATTTTGTTTTAGAAACCATGGCATCTAAAGTTACAACTAATGACATGTGCTGAATGTTAATCCACCATCTACACTTTTCCAAGAGTGGATAAAAGACTTCCATTGGCTTCAAGTCCGCTATGAAAAGTCTGTGGGATGGAATGTTCAGGTAACTGTTTGCCACATCTCGCACGAGAGCTTCAGTTTAATTCTTCCTTTAATAGCCAGGTGCTGTCCGCCGTGCAAGTGGCAGCTATCGCTACTCATGAAAAGGCCGGTACTGCTATTAACATGACGTATGCATATAATAAGGTACAGTACATGTCAAAAGCATCAGTGCAATATCAGACAGAGAACAGCACAGTTTTATCATGAACAGATTCATTCATGTCAAGCAGTGCGGGCCGGTGAGCGGTCTGTGTATGCTTTGGTCACTCAGTTATGTTATAAAAATTTATTTTCTTGAGATAACTGGATTTCGTTGAGACATATTTTCCTCACACATGCATATATATATATATATATATATATATATATATATATATATATATATATATATATATTTGTGGCTTGTTAGTTTGATTACTGTTGAATTCAAATGCAATAAATATGTTGTATAAAACTAGTAACGGTGCTCATAATTGGTGGTGCGAATAAATTTTGGCTGATGCGCCTACATTTTTAAAGTTAGGAGCACCGGTGCTACCTAGCAAACAGGTTAATTTCGAGCCCAGTAAGGCAACAAAAACCATGAAGGTAGCCTATTATGAGGCACTAGAAAGTTGTCATGTAGGCTACTATATTGTAAATGTTCTGAAGCCATTCTATAGAAATTTAATGTAAAGTACAGATGAATATTCACATGGGTAAATATTCACAATTCAAACTGCGTGTCGTTCATGACAACACGAAAAAGTTTACAGTGGAGAAATGCATTTCATTTTGCATTAAATGGTTTCAATTTCACCGGCAACAAGTTCATTGCCGTTTCTAAATCATGTTGCGCTGTGTCAGCAGATTTTGCAACACTGGAGTAGAGAGGGTTATTGACGAGTTGAAAAATCTGAACTTTATTGGACATTCGCGCCACGTTAACCAATCAGGAGCTTTCTCTTGTAGAAGCGTGATTATGACGTAACGCCTGTTGTTGGTGTCCCCGGACAACAGTTCATCAAACTGGGCTTGGCTCAGTCGGAAGCACCGCTGGAAGCCTCCATCATCCAGGTACAGTTTCCGGAGGAGTTGATGAACTCGCAGAGCAATTAAATTGTAACATTCAATAGTAACATTGGTTAATAATAAATTAATTATTAATATATAAATAGATCAGAGGATCATGTGGTAAATCATACTTATAAAATAAAGTTTGTTTTTATTATTTGAACAACATTTCTCACTAATTGGTGTTGTTTACCGCTGTGAGGGCGGGACCAACCTGTCACTCTTACAAGACCCACCAATAGCAAACCAGAGCCATCCAATCAATTCCTGAAGTACAAAAATTAAGCCCCGCCTACATTTGTTTATATATACGACATATTATGAATGAAACTACCAGCAGAACTGCTTTTCTGTGATGATTTTAGATAATAACTCCTCAGACCTTTCTCGTCGCTGTACTGAAATCTCTCCAGGGCGATGTTGACAGCGATTTTGACCTCTTCGTCGATCCTGATGTCTCTGAATCCTTTGGCTTTCAGTGAAGACGCCTGGTGCTGTTTAGATGAACTCATGTTTGATTTCTGCCCTCCGCGTGACATGATTCTCCCTGCAGGACAGAAAATCAAAATAATTATTTATCAACAATTTCATAATATAGATGTTCTCTGCTATTGTTCACTATTTTATAACAGCATTAAAGTATTGCCGTAAATAGGATTTGCAAATGATTTATTTACATATATATATACACATTCGCACAATGACATCTTCTGACACGCTCCCTATAAGTTAGTGTTTACCATGATACTTTGAATATTCGGTATGAAATCAGATGTGAATATGACTTCAAAACTACATTGGCACCATTTATTTGACAGTGAACTTGTATTGGTGGTCGGTGGCTGCTTATATGATTTCACTGTTAAAAATTTAGCAAAGATTACTTTTTAATTAAGGACAAGTCTGAATGTGTGGATATAAAACCAGCTTTACCTCAATAACAGAAGATACTAGCTAATGTTAAAACAGCTCAATGTAAACAAACAACTAAAGCTAACGTTAAACCGACCAATAATAATATGCTAACACAATGTCAACTGCTCAAACGGCACAAATATATATTAAAAAGCAAGTGTTTAAGCTCAAATCTTGTGTTTTTGTCAGCTGTGTTCATTCATTGAGCTTCACGAGCATCATTAGCAAAACTTCACCGCTTCATTTCTGAGAAAACCGCGAAATAAAAACAGCTGTCGTGCGTGTGGAGAGTGTGAGGAGAACAGACCTGAGGTGAACCGCCAGCTGTGACTAGTCCGAATGGGTCACTTTAGTTAAGTTTGGGTTGATTTAGTTGAATCGTCTGTCAGTCTGTGTGGGTTAGCTGTTTCTGCCGGCAGAGAATCGAACTTGAGGCTGCGCTCCGACTGCGCATGCGCGACACCATTGCGCGATCTACAGCTCATTCCACTGACGTCATCACCGAGACAGACTGCATAGAGATCAGCGGAGTTTACATTAATGACGTGAGGATGTTAATATCTACAAATTTCCTCTCGTTCATTCAGACGAATAGTCGAGTCCTCATATTCTGCAAGTAAAATATTTCTAATAGTACTTGTGGTAATACTTTATTGATAATTCAAGCAAGATGATGATGTGACAATAAAAGTGATTTGTTTTGTACGAAATATGCAACTTTTTATTTGTTTTTAAACTTTTTATTCATAATCAAAGGTTTAAAAACTCACTTCATACTCTCACACACTTATATATTATTATTTATTATGTATTTTTATTATTATTTGTTTATTATTTATATTTGTTATTTATGTATTTATTAAATTTAAAGATGATTAATTTTATGATTTAATGATCTTTAAAAATGTGAAATACTTGAAACCTAATGGTTATTTTTTCATTGTTCTATTTATTTATTTTTATTTTTTGCATGTGAATGTTGGAGTTTAAACTTTTATGGAACATTTTGTTTAAAAATATTTAATCAAAGACTAAACTCTTAATTCCTTTATCCATATTTGATATCTTTCTGAAATATCTAAAAATGTATTTAATGTTTTAGGTGGGATGAAAACACATCATAAGGCTATAAATAATTCAATAAACAACACAGTTCATTCTTTATCAGTGAGTTACTAACTCAGTCGACTGACTCATTCAGCAGTGATTCATTCTTCATAAGTACGCCATTAACTGATTCACTTAGCTGGTTCATTCAGCAGTGATTCATTCTTCATAAGTACGCCATTAGCCGATGCACTAAGCTGATTTATTCAGCAGCACAGCTTCATTTTTTATGAGTGAGTCACTGAATGATTCACTCAGCTGATTCATTCAGCAGCACTGGTTTATTCCTCAAGAGTGACTCACTGACTCATTGACCAATACATTTGACAGTGAATCATTCTTCATGAGAGAGTCATTGACTTATTCGACCGATTAATTCAGCAGCACTGATTCATTCTTCACGAGTGAGTCAGTGACTTATTCGACCGATTAATTCAGCAGCACTGATTCATTCTTCGTGGGTGAGTCACTGACTCATTTGATTGAGTAAGTGTTCATGATTGAGTCAATGACTAATTCGACCGATTAATTCAGCAGCACTAATTGATTCTTCATGAGTGAGTCACTGACATATTCGACCGAATAATTCAGCAGCGCTGATTCCATCTTCACGAGTGAGTCACTGACACATTTGATTGAGTGAGTCTTAATGAAAGAGTCAATGACTCATTCGACCGATTAAATCAGCAACACTGATTCATTCGTTGTGAGTGAGTCACTGACTTATTTGATCAATTAATTCCGCAGCACTGATTCATTCATGAGTGAGTCACTGACTCATTCGATCAATTAATTCAGCAGCACTGATTCAATCTTCATGAGTGAGTCACTGACTCATTCGATCAATTAATTCCGCAGCACTGATTCATTCATGAGTGAGTCACTGACTCATTCGATCAATTAATTCAGCATCACTGATTCATTCTTCATATGTGAATCACTGACTCATTCTACCGATTAATTCAGCAGCACTGATTCATTCTTCATGTGTGAGCAACTGACTCATTCGACCAATTAAATCAGCAGCACTGATTCATTCTTCATAAGCGAGTCACTGACTCATTCGACCGATTAATTCAGCAGCACTGATTCATATTTATTCTTCATGTGTGAGTCACTGACTCATTCAACCGATTAATTCAGCAGCACTGATTCATATTCATTCTTCATTAGTGAGTCACTGACTCATTTGATCGATTATTTCAGCTGCACTGATTCAGCAGCACTGATTCATTCTTCATGAGTGAGTCACTGACTGATTCACCCAACTGATTAACTCAACAGCCCTGATTCTTTCCAAACTCCCTTTAGGTCAGGTCATTTCAATCGGCAGTATGCTCGGGCATTCTGTTTCAATGAGGAAACATCAAATTATCGAATAAAATTAAACAACATCTGTGTCTTTAGTTTCATTTCTAAACATTTGAATCACTCAGAATCTGTAGTAACTCACGTCTGATCTAAGCCCCTCCCCCAGAAGAATTGTTAGTCTATTAGCGATCTATGATTGGCTTTTTGTACTAGAAGGCGGGGCTTGAGTTGCCATATTAAGCTTTACTCTTTTCCCCATTCAAAACAATACTAATGACACGTCTTGTGTATTCCATAGTGTTTGTTCATTCTTCATGAGTGAGTCACTGACTCTTTTGACTGATTCATTTAGCAGCACGGGTTTAATCTTTGCTCTTTAACTGACTCTTTTGATGAATCATTTTTAGTACACTACATCTGCATTGTAACTCATAAATACATCTGGCATTGAATGAGCATG